>NW_026067949.1:14188096-14191956 GCF_014885135.2 Alexandromys fortis
ATCAGAAGTTCTAAAAGTGAACACAAATTAAGGATCTGGGTTTCAAAATTGAAAGGGTTCAGTAATAACTGATAAAATAAATTAACCCTCACTATGAAATCCATTAGAATTTCAAAACCATCCTCATTGAAGATAGGAGTTTCCAGAAATCAGAGCACACACGAAGTATTGCAGATAGGAAGGACATTAGACTTCTCAGGATAAACACTTGGGAGGCAGAATAAAAATAACAAAACACTCGGGAGAGTACCAGAATCCAGTCTGACAGGCCAGGGAAATGTTTTGCTTTCAGATTCCTTGGATAATGCCAGGAAATAATATTCTCCAGTAGAAATAATTAACAAAAAGACTGACAGAAAGCTCAGTCACAGAAATAGCTGAGGCTAATCACGCAGCGCAGTGAGAGGAGTTCGCACAAGCTTCGGGGAGCCGGCAACATTCTCCATGACAGATGTGGGCTTGAATTCCCTGGAACAAAATCTCATTAGTGGCTATTGAGTTGATGATTCTGGTGGAGGGGAATGGGTTTCATCCTCTCATCTGAAAAAAATAATGCTGCATCTCTAGTTTTAGCCTGCACATCTAGGCGTTCTATGCCTGTATCTGCATTTTTATCAGGGTTTTACTCATTTGTGCAGATTAATTTCCCCATTCTCCGAGTTATCCAATTCGCAATACAATTACCACTTCCAGCACGGGAAACTCAACCATGAATGAATTCTCTCATCCATCACTTCAGGTTATTTGGTCGACTGCAAGAGAGTGGGAATATATCCCCGAATCAGTGATATGAAACAGGAGCGAGTCAGCTTCCTAACTACACCCAGGAGTTGTGCTAACAAGATGCGAGAGCATCAATGAGGGTAGAATTTGAAGCCCCCCCATTGTACTGCACGGTTTTCTGTGTCGTGGACTCAGAATGACTGATAACTTCATAAATATCTCTAGGGGAAAGATGAACATGTCCTCAGACCTGTTCTCACCAACTGACAGGGAACCTACCACCACCCTCCCTGATGGTCCCTGCAGCCTCACTTCTTCACCCTTAAAACTCTCTTCTGAGCAAATTTAAATCTGAAAGATAGTATAGGTTCAATCTAATGTATTATGTACTTATTCATATATATGTATGTACTATTCATGTAAATATATGTATGTATATTTGAAAGAGCCAGAGTACAATATTATCAAGTGTAAAAATACTACATATGACATATGCAAATATATTTATTGTATTATTTTCTCTTTCCCTATGCCCAAAACATTAGTCTTTGCTTATTTTAAGTCTGTTTGTTTTAAATTTTCTAAAACAATAATTCTGTTCTGTAAAATTATAGATTCTGTTATTTTTCAGTGTGACACACATACCCTTAACATGCACTTCATGGAGAGGAGTGGGAGTTTATCTTTTAAGTCATCCTTAATCACAGAATCATTGAGTCATAATCATACCATATCCCAAATTTTCCTAATTTAAAAAGTAAACCACTAAACTATAAGGTATATCAACATCCACTGTCATATAGAAATCCAAACATTAGCTTTACAGGCCATTTGTATTTTCACTCACAATAGCCACCGGAAAGGATAAATGGTACACCTCCATTGGTTCCAAATTGAAATTTGCAAAAATTTGTTGCTACTCATAGAGGAACACATTTGGGAATCTAAGGGAATAGGCCTGTATACTCTAGGCCAGCCTGGACTATAGAGGGGCAGTCTATCTCACAAAACAAAATAAAATCATTCTTTGAGTATATTTTTACAAACTACATTGGATTAATTCGGAGATTTCAAATGTCTTTGTAAATATCACTGAGAGTCCAATCTGAAACCTTCCTTCACCTACAATACCTTGAGTCCCAAGAAAGCCTTTGAAAGGTTTCTGTAGCTCTAGTTTTGTATCCCCTCTTTGAGAACTTCACATAGGCACATGGTATACTCTTCAGTTGCTCAGGAACTGGCAAACAATTTAACAGATAGTTGTACCATTGTACATCTCATACATTTCCCTGACAGCATTGTAAACGTTCTGATTATTACAGGTGGCCATTGCACATTCAATTGTACACAGATATCTTTGCATTTCTCTCATTAATACTGATATTGAGCATTCTTTATGTGCCTTTGGAGGTCACTGATTTTTTATTATGTCTCTCTTCCTATCTCTGGCTCTATGTGCATACACATATATATATTCATATTATATATATATATATATATATATACATACATACATACATAATATATGTGTGGGTGTTTGGTGGCAATGGGAGGATACATATCAGTAACGTATGGTGTATAAGTGTGAAAACATAACAAATCAAATTATTTTGTATGCTAACAAGCACAGCACAGACACTGAGAGAAACAATTAATAAATGGGGCCTCCTGAAACTGAAAAGCTTCTGTAAAACAAAGGACATGGTCAACAAGACAAAACAAGAGCCTACATAATGGGAAAAGATCTTCACTAACCCCACATAAGACAGAGGTCTGGTCTCAAAAATATACAAAGAACTCAAGAAATTGGTCATCAGAAGAACAAATAATCCATTAAAAAAATGGGGTACAGACCTAAGCAGAGAATTCTCAACAGAGGAATCAAAAGTGGCCGAAAGACACTTAAGGAAATGCTCATCATCCTTAGTCATCAGAAAAATGCAAATCAATTCCATCTTACACCTGTAAGAATGGCTAAGATCAAAGACACTGATGACAACTTATGCTGGAGAGGTTGTAGGGAAAAGGGAATACTTCTACATTGCTGGTGGGAATGCAATCTGGTACAGCCCCATTTGGATGTCAGTGTAGCAATTTCTCAGGAAATTAGGAAACAACCTTCCTGAAGACCCAGTAATATCACTTTGGGTATATATATCCAAAGGATGCTCAATCGTGCCACAAGGACATGTGCTCAACTATGTTCATTGCATTATTTTTTGTCATAGCCAGAACCTAGAAACAACCTAAATGTCCCTCGACTGAAAAATGGATAAGGAAAATGTACATTTAAATAGTGGAGTACTACACAGCAGAAAAAAATAACATCTTGAATTTTGCAGGAAAATGGATGAAACTAGAAAACATTATTTTGAGTGAGGCAACCCAGATACAGAAAGACAATTACCACATGTACTCACTCATATGTGGCTTTTAAACATAAAGCAAAGAAAACCAGTCTACAAACCACACTCCCAGAGAACTTAGACAACAATGAGGACACTAAGAGAGACTTACATAGATCTAATCTACATGTGAAGTAGAAAAGGAAAAGATATCCTGAGTAAATTGGGAGCATGGGGAACTTGGGGGAGGGTTGAAGGGGAGAGGCAGGGAGGGGAGCAGAGAGAAAAATGTAGAGCTCAATAAAAATCAATAAAAAAGGTAAGGATTTCTACTTTCAAAAGTATTTTTGTAACTTGAGGGCACTATACTAACATTGTCTTAGGATATTAATTGGACACATAATATACTAACTGAAATAAGCTGGACTCAGAAGAAGTCACTATGTGCTTCCCTGCTCCCCTATCCATCCTTCCTTTATCCCAATCTTCCTGTTTCCCCAAGTTCGCCCAATCATCCCCTTCTCTCAAGAGAATTGAACCTAGAGTGGCTTCCAGGAGCCCAAGGCGATGTCCCCAGTTAGTCCCTTGGGAAGCTGAGGATAGGGAACCTGAAATGACCCTATCCTATAGCAATACTGACGAATATCTTCCACATCACCATAGAACCTTCATCTGGTGATGGATGGAGATAGAGGCAGAGACCCACACTGGAGCACTGGACTGAGCTCCCAAGGTCCCAATGAGGAGCAGATGGAGGGAGAACACGAGCAAGGATGTCAGGACCACGAGGGG
>NW_026067949.1:14192341-14238532 GCF_014885135.2 Alexandromys fortis
GGCTGGGAGGAGGCGGAAACTTTTTTTTTCATTTTCTCAAAAAAAAAAAAAAAAAACAAGAAGAAGTCACTATGTCTTATCAGCCAGCTCCCAAATCATGGACCAGAGACTCATTATTAATTATGAATGGTTGCCCAATTGCTTAGGCTTGTTTTTAAGTAGCTCTTATAACTTAAACTAACCCATATCTTTTAATCTATATTCTTTAACATGGATCAATTACCTTTACTCCATATTACCCATGCTGCTTCCTCTCCATCTGACTGGCGACCTCACTCTTCTTCCTATCATCCCTTGTGCCTGGAAATCTTGCCTAGCTATTCTTTGTTCAGCTTTTTATTGAACAATTCAGAGTAACACATCTTCACAGTGTACAAAAGATTATTCCACAACAAAGAATAAGTGTAATATGATCTGTTTTATATTATTCTAAAGCAGTCAAGCTCATAGAAGCAGAAATTAGAACTGTGGTTTCTAGGGCCTTGTGGTGGTGCTGGTCAAGTCTATACTGCTGAGTCTATACTGCTGAGAACCCTAAGTTTATGAAATAGTGTTTATATGTAGAAATTCCCTGAGGGGATTGACTTTATGTTGGGTAGTATTATATATACACATTCACAAATTACAGGTAAATAAGGTGGGAGAAAACCTTTGGAGGAGATTAATATATCCATGAATATATTTTGCTGATGGTTTCATGTTTTTATTGTACTTTTATTTCTCTGTATATGTGTGTACATGATTGAGCATGTACACATTTGTCTGGGTACATGTAGAGGTCATGATCTATAGTATGTTTTCAATTGTTCTGTACCTTATTTTTTGAAATAGGGTTCTTCACTGAACCTAGAGTTCTCTGGTTTGAAAATACTAGTTGATCAGCAAGCCTCATGTGTTTTCTTCTTGTTGCCTTCCTATTACTAGAGTCACAGGTGTGTGGACTGCCTACTTGACTTTGACATGGGTGCTGAGGATCCAAACTCAGATTACTTACTCATGCTTGTATAGCACACATTTTACTGCCTGAGCCATCCTCTGTGTACTTATTTCATAATCCATGTGGGACACATGAAACGTGTACAATATATTGTATGTCACCTGTAACTCAAGATAGTGGTGTAAAATGAGACAATACCAAACTTCCTTAGAGACCAGGACCAATACAATTCAATGTTCTTGTCCTTGAAATTATTTTATCATCCCAAGAAAGTTTTAAGAACTTTGGATGTGTTATCAGTTGAAAGACATGACTCATGCTATTGTCTCTAGGAAATAAGATCTCTCAATCTGTCTTATAAATCATTTCTTACTGGGTCATTTAGAGCTCTGATTTCTGCTTGGGTGTAAAATGGAAAAGTCATTTCAGAAAATGGTAATGTGGGTTCCATGGCTCAGCTGGGAAAGGAAACATATGTTTTACCCATTTTTATGCTTACTGCAGTGCAGCATCCATTCTTTGAGAAAGAGATTTTTGATTTTAGGAGATATGAAAATTTGGGAGTTTGAAGATTTTTGCTATGATTTACAAACTTTCAAAGATTATTTACTTTAGCTGATTCTGTATTCAGCATATTGACTGTTTGAGCAAAAAATGAAATTTGCCCTTACTAATTACTGCTGGGAATTTTTCTGAAATAAAGACTTAGTAGTTAAGGTAGTTGACAACATAGTCATAAGAGGTTACTCTATCTATCAGCTATTTGGCTGAATTTATCAATCTGTTTAACTTGACTGGGAATAAGTATTTGGGTCAACCCTTTCTCTTCATATGTTACAGTGATGTCTGTTCAAGGAAAGGTAATATCCGATATACTCTTAGAAGGGTTCTATGAAGTTTTTGTTGTATTATAATTGCAACCTTCATGACTCATTAGGGGTAAATATTACTATAGGCAGTTTCATGGTTAAAGAAATTGAGGCTAATGAGGTTAAGTGAATTAAAAATACGTGTGTCATGCACACTGTTGGTGTTCAGTCACAAGGAACCATTCCTTCCCTGTAAATTGGAGTTCTAAGACTATGTGGGGAGATGTATTTCAAACCTAAGTTCTAAGGACATCAATCTTATCATCCTATAATTGGGCATTACCCTTGAATTTTTATTCTGAATATATCTACTATAATATTTTTTAACAAATTGAGAAAGTATTTACACATAAATAGGTTATGGCATCAACTGTTCAAAGTGGATTGAAAATACCCCTTGTGCTTGGCAAGAATATGCTAAGGAACAAGAAAGATAATACTTATTAGAACATGTAAGGTATATCAGATTACATGGCTATGGATGATCCCCCTTTATTTCTTTTACTTCAGGGATAAAAAAAGAAGAACAATTGTCCTACTTTTTAGAGGAAACGGTTAAGTGTAAAATCACTGTGTATTCTTTTATGGACTTGGGATTTTTTATGAAGAGTAGAAGGTACTGATTTGAGACTTCTCTGACTTCCCTTTGCATGCATGTGTGGAGTTCTCTGCAGGGTGAAGGGCCTTGTTAGCTCTCAACTGTTCATCCTAGAGATTAAGGCCAACAGGACCCACAAGCAAAATAAGTCTTTCTTCCCAGCAGCATTCCAGCATCAGGAGTGAAGCAAAGGTATTCAGGTTAATTGCTTTTGGGGATGTAATTCAGTGTTTCTCAAGAGAAGGCTATAGAGCCTTGTTTTAAATTTCAAATCATAAAAAGAAGATGAAATTAAATATTAAATTCTCAATACAGGTCCTTTATATACTAACGAATTTTTATGGACTAACCTCTCTGTCACATATTAGTTATACATGGCATGGCAGATACTCTCATTGCTTTTTTTTAATAACAAAAAGCCTAAAACTTAAAATCATAAATTGTTCAGGACTACAAAGTTGATGAGAGACAGAATCCCCACATTAGATTTCTCAGATTTTAGGTCTTGTTGAATTAACCATTAGAGAGTATTTCCTCTTGATACTTGATGGGATTAGGTCAATGTATTAATCAGTATTCACTAGAGGAACAGAACTGATGGAATGTATCTATCTATCTGTCTATCTATCTATCTATCTATCTATCTATCTATCTATCTATCTATCTATCTTCTATCTATATAGAAGGAGGATTTACTAGAGTGGCTTACAAGCTATGTTCCAGCTACTAGAAAAATGGCTGTCTCCTAACAGAAAATCCAAGAATCTAGTCATTGTTTATTACAGAAGACTGGATGTTTCAGCTGGTCTTCAGGATATGCCAGAATCCTAAAGAAATAAACTTTAATGCTATTGAAGGAATAAACTTATCAGCAAGAGTGAGAGCAAACAGAAAAGAGTAAGAAATTCCTTCTCACATGTATTTTATATTGGCCATCTGAAGGTGTGGTTCAGATAAAATGTGTTTCATTGCAGCTCAAAAGGCTAGGGATATAGGTGGTTCTTTCCATTTCAAATGATTGAATTAAGAAAAAAATCTCTCATATATATCCAATAGCTTGGGTTTTAGTTCATTCTAATTGTAGTCAAGTTGACATCTGAAGCATGATTAATATAATTAGAAATTGGAATTCAGCCTGAAACACCAGAAAAGCAAAGCAGCCACTCACTCAACCTCAGTACAAAATATGATGATCCTGCTTCCAGGAATCTCAGGATAAGACTTAGCCTGTGAGCTGCCACTGTCTTATATTCCTTTCTAGGGCTGGGATTAAAGGCGTGCACCACTGGGATTAAAGGCATGCATTGCCCAGTTTCTATGGCAACTAGTGTGGCTACTGGGATTAAAGGTGTCTGTTACCACTACCTGGTCTGTAAGGCTGACCAGTAGAGCTGTTTTACTCTCTATCTCAGGAAAGGTTTATTTATTAAAATGCAAATGAAATGTCACTACAGACAACCAAGAATAGCCATTAGAATCAATGTATATTAATTATCATATGGCAAGTATTTTTATTAAGGGGAGTTTAGCCATTAGTCTAAAAAGTCATTATAGTAAAGATAATTATCATTCAAGAGCAGTAATTCTGTGTTAGTATTAATTTGGATCACAGAAAACTTTATCAGTCAAGGTTAAACAGAAACTTCCACTATTTACCCACTACTTGATTGGCTTATTAATTAACATATTCTTTGGCTCATCAATTGATTCCTTGCTGAGTTTGCATCTGTGAATGTGTGTGTTTGCAAGTGGGTGTTTGTGTATGTGTTCTCATTTCCTCATATGGTTGCTATATGTGGCTATGGAAGGAAGTCTGAAATCTACAAAGCAGGGTACCAGGACAAACTGATTGCATCTCTCAGACACAGATTTGAGCTGTTTTCTACAGGTAGAATTTCTTCTTCATTAGAACCATTCAGTTCTGTAGGAAGAGGAGAGTCGGGGAAACTGGAGGAGTGGAGGGTGGAGAGGCTGTGGTAGGAATGCATTGTATGACAGAAGGATAAATAAAAAGAAAAAAGCTACTAAAAGTTAAACAGAACTAGGATAGCTGTTCGTATACATAATGTGTGTAATGTAGAAACACAATCAAAATATGTACTATTGGTCATGACTACGATTTGCTTGAAGTTAGAACAAAACCTAATTAGTTACAGAAAATAAATCGGCGTGATTATAAAAATAATCTGATCTTTCAGCACATTGAGTTGGTGAGATAATTTCTTTTCCTGAAAGAGTGTCACAGAATTCTACCTTACAAAACACTTGTACAGTCTTCCCTAGAACAATGTTTGATTTAGAAGACGGAAGTCAAGCCAAACTGCAAAAAAATTTACCTTTAGCACCTACTTGGGCACAGGAGAGGGGATGAAAACATCAGCCAACCAAAGATTCCTGGGAGAATTTGTTCACAAGATAAATTCCCAAGAAACAAGAAGGAATTAATGGTGACTAAAGAGAAATTCAGTCTCAGGCAGGTGAGGCATGGCTCATGCACTTGGCAATACCAGACTGTAAACCCTAGGAGAAAAGCAGAGCCCAGTGGCTCTCTCATTCATATGTGATTGAGTAAAATAGTATGAGACACGGTGGCCTTTCCTCGTGAAAAACAGATGTAGGATTATAAAGTACTATCTGGCATCCGAGGGTTGAAATAAATAGGTGGTATGTAGTTGGGCTTAGCTGAAGGCACTTTAGAAGAGGAACTTGCATGGGGCATGTCAATGCAATCCCTGGCAATTCCTTTTCTGGGCTATTCTTCTGCATCTATGACTGGAATGTGGGCTGTTTTCCCAAGGGTGTGTCACTCCACAGACTACTTTTGTCTGTTCTTCTGGGTCCTCTCGATAGTCACTGTGGCTGCTCCTGCCAAGACCTCTTCCAATTTCCTGTTGCACAGCTGCTGACTGTCGGGGTATTCTTGATGTTCACCTGTATCTTCCCCTAAACATGGGCAAGGACAGAACCCCCATTCTCAGTCTCCCTGTTGTCGCAGCTATCCCTTGCAGTTGGGATTTTCTTTGGGCCGCCAACAAGCCCCCAAATAAAAACATAAAGACTTATTATTAATTATAAATTCTTGGCCTTAGTTTGGGCTTGTCACACTAGGTCAACTTAACCTGTTTCTATTAATCTATGTTTTGCCTCAGGACTTTTTACATTTCTTTCATTCTGTATGCCCCACTTTCCTGCGTCCTCCGTGCCTGACTGGTGGGGCCCTGGCATCTCCCATCCTCTCCTTTTCTTCCCACGCCCCGGTATAAATTTCTCCTCCTGCTTACTGTTCCTGCCCAGAAGTTCTACCTATATCTCCACCCTCGCGATTGGCCATCTAGCTTTTTATCAGAATAACCAGGTGCCGTAGGCAGGTAAGGTAAAACAGCAACATATCTTTACATAATTAAACAAATATGACACATGTTTACTTAGTTAAACAAATATTTTGTAGCAAAACCTCTCCCAGAAAGACACAAACATCATCCCACAAAGCCATAAAATCAAGTTTAACTCTTTCTAAATTATGTTTTAGGTGTCAGCACTCCTGGGTTAATGCATTTGGTTGTACCTGCCAAATAGTGGGTTTGTGGTCTAAATCTTTTTTTCTTTTTTCCTTGTTTCCAATGAAACTGCAGTTCCTTCTCTGGCTTCTTAGTGCAACAAGATATCTGGTGTCTGTCATTATACGGCCACACTAAATTGGTTTCTGAGATGCAACTACCACAGCAACATGCGGAAGGCAAGGGGTCTTCATACAATCCAGACACACTTTGGCATGTTCTCTATCATACTCGGACTTTCAAGGTAAGCCCATTGTCCAAACTGTACTAAGTGATCAAGCCACAAAAAAAATGTACAAATTTAAAAATAAAAATGAAGAGAAATTCCAAAGTTCTAACTTTTCCCTCTTTGTACTAGCTTTGCCCCCAGAAGGTATTGTTTTTCCTCAAAGACAAACACTGTGGATTAGGGTACCAGTGACATTATATTTACACCTTTGCTTCCTGCTTCAACAAAAGAAATTCAACTTCCAGTCCATAGAAGAAAAACACAGTCATTCGGTGCAGTTTGTATGCCTACATTTTAACCTTTGGCCTCAAACAGATCAAATGGCATCTTGAACTCACAGGTAACAACTTTTACTGGCGAAACAGAGGGAACATGGTAGTATTTCTCAAGAAGATCAAAGTTGGAGCTTGTAGAAATTTATCGAGGATATTTTTCAAAGGCTCCGAGATTCTTTATTGTTATGTATTTTTCACAGTGGCTGGCAAAAGAGGGGCAGTTTGTCTCTGATGTTCTCATTTTGAGAAGCAGGTTCTGATTTGCGAGATAGGAGATGTAGCTTTTCACCCTTTTATACAAGTCAAAGGAACAGGTTATATATATATATATATATATATATATATATATATATATATATGACAAATCAAAGTTTTCTTTTTTTTTTTTTTTTTGGTTTTTCGAGACAGGGTTTCTCTGTGGCTTTGGAGCCTGTCCTGGAACTAGCTCTGTAGACCAGGCTGGTCTCGAACTCACAGAGATCCGCCTGCCTCTGCCTCCCAAGTGCTGGGATTAAAGGCGTGCGCCACCATCGCCCGGCTAAATCAAAGTTTTCTAAAAATGAAATGGAACAATTCCCTGATCCTCCAGTGAAGTCCAGCCATCTCATCAGAATGCACACTTGGCACTGGAAAAGAAGGTGGCAAAACTCTTCTCAAGGCATCTTCAGGTTTGATTTGCATTCTTATTCTCCTAAGAGAGTCATTATTAGTGCTCAGAATACACTAAGCTCTCACAAGGCTCTTCTGGTTCTTCTTTTAAAAGTGAGGGATAGATTGCTTGGTGAAAATGTTTCTGATTTTTAAGAACATATAAATACTTTCATCTATCCTTCTCTGAATTTTATCTTACTGACATGTAAGCATGTGTGCTTGAGAATTTAAAATATTATTATAGAATTATTAATAATTTGGAAATTTCAAGAGTAATCTAAGTCTTTGTCAGTAGGGCTCTCACAACTTAGCTTCAAAACTTGCTTGGCTAAAATTGGTAGAATTCCAATAAGAAATTGGAAATGCAACAAATATGTTTTCAAAACCTTAGCATACATTTATCAATAAGGATTGATAAAACAGTCTAATTACCAAGACCATAAATTCCTTGAGTAATACAATTAAAGCCTGCTACACCCAATGTTAGTAAACGTAAAGAGCTTGAATACAGATGGGTCTTTAGAAAGTATTGTCTATAGAAATAGAATTGAACAAAATAATTAGGACAGGACTATAAATAATCAAATCTGTTTCTTAACCAAAATGTAATAAAATTACAAATATATAAAAACTTTAAAAACACAACTAAAACAATAATCTAAAATACATAAAATCCCCAAAGCTACAGAAAAGAACCTAATACATAAGCAGACAATAATATAAACATGTAAGTCCTAGAGAAAGAACTGGAACTCGATTATAGAACTTTCTACGAATACTACAAATTTCAACTTAAAACATGGTATTGCATAAATAATGAAGTAGAATAATATTCAGAGTTGTATATGATTTATATCCTTCATGATATTTTGATTGTGAGTTCCTTCAAGATTTCTTTTATTTTTAGTTTATACATTGGCATTTTGGCTGCACATATGTATACGTGCCATGGTGTGCAGAGCCTACAAACAGAGTGTGGGGTCCCCTGGAACTAGAGCTACACCTGAGTGTGAGCCACCAAATGAACTCTGGGAACAAAACCCTAATCCTCTGCAAGAATGTCAAGTGCTCTTAACTGCTGAGCCATGACTCCAGTCCCTAAAAGATTTTTATGTCCAATAAATGATTCGTGTTCATAATACATACCCAGATGAAAAGAGTAGTAAGATGGGTATAATTAATGGAAAATACTGAATGAAGTTGGATATTTTACATCTGTAAAATTTTCCATTTTACTTCTTCCCTTTCTCCTCTTGCTTTTAACTTTTCTAAGTGAGTTGTTTAGCAAGTATGACATCATTTTAACAATGATATTAGTTTATTGATAGAACCACACGACACTGGCTTTGGTTTTCTTTATGATGTTCTAGGTTTTGTTATTTAATAATTAAAAATAACATTTTAAAAGCTATCTCTTGACTCTGAGGCTCTTTCCTTTTCTGGCTCTTGCTCAGGTCCTTATTATGATGGACCTGATTCATTGGTAGTATCTTAATGAGAATACCGGCTTCCCATGCATCTAGTTCACATCTAGATTTTTGCTTAAATCCTTTGATATTGGTAGGGCAATCAATGCTTTCTCAGTCTCATAGGGGAGGAAACACAGCCTGGTTAGTCACCTAAGACCGAGGTAGAAGTAGAAGCCAAATTATTGAGCACATATTTACTATGCTAGTGTAGATTGTCTTAAATAATTTTTCCCTTGGAAAATATTCAAGATTAATTGTTGATAGAGCAAAAAAAAAAAACAAAAAAAATGTTATGTCAGTACATACCAATTAGTAGCTTGTACCTATAGTCTATATCACAGGGATTTCACTACTTATGTGTAAGATGTTGTCTTGTTTCCTTCTGTCTCTGTGATAAACCACCCCCACACGAGGGGTTTAAAGAACGAAGGTTTATTTTGGCTTATACTTCCAGAGAGATAAGTCCATCATGGCAGGCCAGCATGGCAGCAGGTGGGAAAGGCATGGTTTCAGAATCATGCATCTGGCTGCTCATGAAGCATCCATGTCAGCAAGCAGAGACTGGACAGGATAGAACATTGGGTTATAAAACTTCAAGGCTGCCCCTCGGTGACCCACTTAGTCTAGTGAGATTCTACCTATTGATGTTTCTACAACTTACCCAAAGAACCACCAACTAAGGACATAATAATAATAATAATAATAATAATAATAATAATAATAATAATGACTATAAAAACAAAAAACCCCCCAAAAAAAACCGAAGAGGAGCCTGTGGGGAACATTGTACATCCACACCACAGTAGGTGTATTTGCATTCCGTGTGTCCTCTTACCAGTATTTTCCACTTTCGTAGTATTGTTTTGAGACCTACTATAAATGCTCATGTGTTGGCCAGGGCTTAGTACTGTGGAACCTAAGGAGGTGAGACTTAGTTAAAGAAGATCAGACCTTGGGAAGTATGCCTTCAAAGGGGATTTGGGTACCAGGGTCACTTTCCTTGCTCCCCTTGCTTCCTGGTTGCCCAGAGGAGAGCAGACTCCTTCGCTATGTTTGCTCCCACTGTGATGTATTCCACCTGGCCCAGTTTCAAGCAAGGTGGCTAGGTGAATGTGGACAGAAGCCTTTGGAACTAAACAATAAGAAGCTTCTGTCCAGCATGTTATCTTAAGTGTTCGGAATTCATATTCATTGTGAAGTTTCCCCTGATATTCAAAGCTGTTATACCATTAAAGATGCAGAGCATTGAGGTATTAGGGCATTATCAAACATTCCTTAGTTTAGTAATTCTTTTGTGATTTTTCTCAAATCCAAGAGTGCCATGTATTCATTGAGAAGTATTGATACCAGTGTTGTCTAAGATTTCTGTTCTTCCCAGTTCCCGCAGTCATTAAGTCCCAAAGAAACCACACAGAGGTCTACATTAATCTAGAGCTCTGTCAGAAAGGAATACCTGAGGCGACTCTTTGGTTAATAGCTGGGGCAGGGGCCACATTCAGGCAAGAAGGTGATGAGGCTGGTTTTGAAGTCCTCCAAAGGAACAGTGCCCCTTGAAAGCATCTGTCTCCAGTCAGCAGGCCTTTCCATGTTGTATCCTCAGCCTGGAATCTGGGTGTGAACTCTCACTCCGTTGTTCGCATATCTGGCAAGTCCCTCACCATCTATCCCCATAATTGCTGGTGAACTCAGCTGGGCATAATGATGTCTTGCATCAAAATGAAGAGAAATAGAAGACCCTACAGAGAAACAAAGAAGGAGCAGACTGTTTTGTTCCATACAGCTGACCCATCCTGAAGCAAGAAAGATGACTATTTCTTTTGCATTCTCACAATGGAAACCAAGCTAATAAACCACAGGCCTGAAGTCCTGAAAAAAAAATTCATTATATTGGAATACCCTCTCTTTCAAAAAAGCTCAAAAATCTTAATAGGTTTTTCCTTGATCCCCAAAGCAAAAGAAAGATGGGTACTCATGAGCTGAAAGAAGCAAAATGTTTCCTTCAAGAGAAATTCAGTGTCTGTAAGTCTTCAGTTCCAGGAGGATTGAAATAAGGAAATGGACAATGAAAAAATATATTTGCTTTTCATATGGTTCAAGAAGACTCTGCTATTTTTCAATGATTTATTTAATGTTCTTTTCCAGAGTATTGTGGACATTCTCTAAGAATGCCATATGCTAGTAGCCTTAGAAATCTAGCTCAGAGAAAAGACCAAAATTTGGAGTCAAAGGACCAAGGTTTGGGATGAATTTTGTCACATGGTACTTGATTGTAAGAATCTCTGTCACTTTCCATTACTGTAGCAGATCCTGGAGACGGTGAACTTATAAAGAAGATTTGTTTTTGTTCATGGTTTTGGATACTTCAGTTTATGATACATTTCTTGCTGTGATTTGATGTAATTTATCTTTCTAAGCCTCTGTTTGTTTGTCTGTGAAATGGGTAGTAGCATAGTGATTTCCATGTTACAAATTTTAAAGGTGATTTTAGGAATGTGTTTAAGGTATGTGGTATATTCATAGGGTAGGGAATTCATTTTCCATCCCAAATCATAGTAGGCTTGAGCTCTCTCTTAGGACACCTTTGCCCAGCTACTACTCACATCGATTTTCTATGTAAAAGCACTGCATTCTGGTGCTGGCACAAGACAGGGCAAAGCTGTTCCCCTCATGGCTAGGAAACAAAAGCAGAGGGTGGGACCAGTGTCCCCAGCCCATCTGAGGACAGACTCCCTGTGGCCTAGAGACTTTTGTCCTCCTAATGTTTTGACTATCTTTATACATCACTGGCCGGTGACCAAACTTTTGACAGATTGGACTTCAGAAAACATTCCAGGTCCAGATTTGTCTCATAAGCGAATCTCGGGCATTTACATTCAAAAGCTGTGAGTTTGATGCCAGAATTTGCCAGATATTATTTGATCATGGGTGAATTAATTTATTTCCACAGGTCTTTCTTTTTAAAGTGTAAAATGAAGTTATTCTAATTACATTTTATGCCATGGTCAGCTATATTAAAGTATCAGTGTGCTTTCTGCTACTCCCAAGAAATTTTCCCTCATCAAGTACTTTTTCTCTATCCTTGCAAAAGATACTTTATCTTGGTCATGAACTTTACTTTTTTTTTTTTTTTTTCTAGAGACAGGGTTTTTTCTTTGTAACAGTCCTACCTATACTGGAACTAGCTCTTGTAGACCAGGCTAAACTCAGACTCACAAAGATTCGTCTTTCCCTGCCTCCCAAGTGCTCGCTATCACTTCCCGGCCAACTTCTTAAAACAATGTTTTGTTTAATCTTTGAAAATTTCATATATATAAATAACCATAATGCATCTTAATCATATCCACCCCTACTCCCCCATGTGCAATTTCCCTTATCCTGTTAATATATCTCCCTCTCTCTTGATGTCTTCTTTTTAAAAATTTTAAAAAGCACTAAAACCTACTGAGTTTGCACAGAGGTGTGTGGCCTTCCACTTGGGCAAGAACAACCAGTCTCCTAGAGTCCATATGGTCAAAGGAAATGATTCTCTTCTCCCTGAAGTCACTGATAAGAACTCCTTTTCTTGGGTGGGACTTGGTAATCCCTTGCTGATCCATGCTGGGAAATTTAATGACTCTTTCAGGTAATCACAACTATTGTGTGAATGAGTCGTGTCCAGTACACAACATTTCACTGTGTTTCTTTACATTTATATTTGTCTTCATTTAGACTCAATTGTCTCAGAAAATTCCTTTGAGATATTTAACTTGACCTATTGTGAAGGAAAACGTTTTCTCAATGAACCAAATATAAATGATTTGTTTATTTTATTTAGTATTTTGAGACAACATCTTGCTTTGTATCTCAGGGTGGTCTTGAACTTGTGCTCCTCCTAGCTGACTTCACATAGTGCTGGGATTGTAGCCATCTGCAGAGATATGTGCAAAAAATTTAACTTGAATATTTTATTATTATGCTACTGACTAGCATTTTAAAAATGAACTTCCTTTGGGATATGGAAGATGATTTTGGACTGCCAGATAGGGTTGCCGCCATTTCTATTAGAATTTTTGTTGCAAAGGTATGATGGGACTCAATGTTTTATATCTTTTTTTCTGAAATATTTTTAGAATTAAGTTATGACACAATGATTTATTTCTATATTTAGGGAATAATAATGAATGAAACCATATATATTTTATTATATACGGTTTCTCTGTGTAACAGTCTTAACTGGCTGTCCTGGAACTTCATTTCCAGCACCCACTTCCAGTGCATATAACTCCAAAGCTTATGTCCCTGACTGAGATACTGGCATACATGTAATTACAGATCACAATTTAAATTTAAAATTTAAAAAATCAAAAATTAAATTTAAATTTAAGAACTAAAATAAATTGACAGTTTTACCTCACCCTTTTAAATAAGCTATATATTTTGTAGAAAGTCAGTATTTTCATATTGCTTTATAAATAGGTTCATACTAGCTTTTGAAGCATAAGTAAACCATTGGGCTATTTGGAAAGAAATATAGTTGATTTTTTTTGTTGTTGTTGTTTTTCAAGACAGGGTTTCTCTGTGGTTTTGGAGCCTGTCCTGGAACTAGCTCTTATAGACCAGGCTGGTCTCGAACTCACTGAGATCCGCCTGCCTCTGCCTCCCGAGTGCTGGGATTAAAGGCGTGCGCCACCACCGCCAGGCTTATAGTTGAATTTTTTGTTTGTTTATTTCCTTTTCTCTTTTTCCTTACCCTGAAGTAAGGGGCTGGAGTTTGTGGATGAAAAGAACAAAATTTCCCAGGTGATTTTGCCAACTTGGCTATCAACTTACAAAGTGACTCTGGGCGTTTTGAGACCAGAAAATATGGGTCATGTATAGAATAAGCCATTCTGTGATGTTGTTGCCTTTAGTTTGAAGGTTTCCTATTGAGCCTTCCTATACTGACAATGTTTTTCTCTGGATGTTGCTTAGTTACGTAAGCCCTCTTCATCAACCTTTCTCAACTAAATTACTCATGGCTTTCTTGCAATTCTCCTGAGATAAAGTGTGAACAACAGGAGAGTTGTTCTCCTTGCTGTATAGTTGATAGATACCCAATTATCTTTAATTTTGACAAAGACTCTTCTTACAAGCTACTTCTCCCTCATCAAGCAGCCCATTGGATGATCTTGATACCATTCTAAGGTACAGAGATGGTTTGGGGCTTTAAAAAAATGGTTAAAGAATTAAAAGGCAAAGTTTGAAATCCAAGAAAAGTCAAAAGTTAAGCAAAATGAAAGTAGAATTTTATGAGCATTACAAAGTTAAAAATCTAAGCAAAGTCAAAGTTTATTCAGGAAGACAATTTCTTTAGTGTTTTAAAGAAAAACCCTAGGGCAGGCAAGTTTTAAATCTCAGCCACTGGCGGGAGAAGGATAATTGGGGAGAGAAAGGAAAAAGTCAAGCCATTTGAGTGATGTTATCACGGAGGTTAGTCATGTGATGGGTATGCATCCATGTGTCAGGGAGGGAGCTTTGAGAAAGAGTAAGGAACCAAAGTACCAGGGAAAGCATAAGCTGGCTCTTGCCAGCATCAGAAACATAGTCCAAAAAATGAGAAAAAAGAAATGATTTTGTGTTTTGAGTCAACTCAAACTGAGTGTTCAGGACTCAGAAAGTTGGAGAGACCAAGTCAAACCTTGTTCATGGCAGCTTGCCAGAAGTGCAGTAGAGGGTGAGGATTCTGGGAAGAAAAATAACATTATCCCATTACAGGGATAATTATTCTGTCCCTCTTCCAGCTTGGTTTAGATGGAGCTTGATTCCTTAGAGGTTATCTTGCCTTCCTGTGGGATGCCTCTTGCTCAGGTAGATGATTGACTGTCCCAGCTTGATCAAGTCCTTTATATTATAGGAACCTAGAAAGGTAGATCTCCACCCAGGATAAAGAAAAAATTTCACCCTTTGGAAAAAAAGGTGCTAGTTTTTCCTTAACCGGCCTTATTGCTATGGTGTGACTCTCTTTTGGCTTATATTTTCCACAAGTGAGTTAGTGATGGCAAAGCCAAGGCTGCATTTATTCACTTTGTAGGGCACTCTGCTGAAAATATTTAGCTTTAGGTTTGAGAAGTGTTGCGGGAGGTCCTTCCGCCCCTCCAACCAATAGCTGCTGAGATACCAGCCCATTGGGGCGTGGTTTCTCTCCCTTTAAAAAAACGGCTACTTCCTCCGATCGCTCTCTTCACTTCCTGCTCCGCCGGAGACTAGACTCCCTTCCTGGTTGTGCAGATGGCTATTGTCTGGGATGGTGATCTGTAACTTTTTTCCCCTTTAAATAAATAACACCCTATTAATCATAACTCCAAACTTGTATGGCATTGTTCGTGACTTACGCCTTCATCTGGCACCCCACGTTGGGCGCCACTCTGTTGAAATAGAAGCAGTGGGGCTGTGTCCCCGGCACCCGGCCGCCGGCATGGCTAGCTTATGCCCGAAATAATTACACGGAAACTGTATTCTTTTAAACACTGCCTGGCCCGGCTAGTTCCAGCCTCTTATTGGTTAGCTTTTACATATTGTTCTAACCCATTTCTAATATTCTGTGTAGCCCATGAGGTGGCTTACCAGGGAGGATCTTAACCTGCGTCTGTCTGGAGTGGGAGAACCATGGCGACTCTCTGATTCAGCTTCTTTCTCCCAGCATTCTCTTCTGTTTACTCCACCCACCTATGTTCTAACCAATAAAATGGCCCAAGGCAGTTTCTTTCTTATAATTAACCAATGT
This sequence comes from Alexandromys fortis, assembly GCF_014885135.2. Classification (NCBI taxonomy): domain Eukaryota; kingdom Metazoa; phylum Chordata; class Mammalia; order Rodentia; family Cricetidae; genus Alexandromys; species Alexandromys fortis. The sequence continues at coordinate 14,207,669 of NW_026067949.1, forward strand.
CCTTCCTCCATCAGAGAAGTTGAATCTAAGAAGTTAAGTTTTCCCATATATTCCCTTCAGTTTCAAGAGTTGAAAGACACAGAGAGAGTATGTGTGTTTATTTTGTGTCCTATGAATGAACTCACTCAACTCTCATGACAACCCTATGAGCTAGATATCACTTTGTTTTACTTTCAGAAAGGTTTTTGAAATCCTATATTTAGGCATCTATATTAAGAGAGGAGGTGAGATATCTGACTCTCTGGTAGAGTATACAGAGACATTTGTGTTTCCCCTTTTGGCTATCAGCCTATTGAAAGATTAGAACTCAAGAAATTAGAATTTCCTCAGGTATCTTTGGCTGGATAAGATACGGCTAAGTGTTGGGGCATGTAGAGCAGAAACTTATCTCCTGGAGAAAGATTTACAATGTTTCAGATAATTTTTGCAGAACAAACTAAAAACTGAGACAGTGTTGGGCAGGGTACTACTCCGTGACTAGAGAGCTTAGTTATGTATGTTTCTTTCTTTCTATTGAAAAGCTAGCCTCATGTCAGGTCCCAGTAGATGGACTTGAGACATGTGGCTAAAGAGTATCTTTATTCTTTTTAATAATATGACGACATTGAATGAATCTCTGTTTTCTGCTTTTTACAATTCAAACTAAGAAGGATAGCAGACCCTCGCTGGAACATTGCTAACCTACCAGGAACTTACAGAAAATGGATTCTCTCTCCTGCCAAACTGTCAATGGTTGACAGACCTCTAGCTTGGAGAGGGAACCCCTGAACCTCTCTCCACTCTACAAACTTAAATGCTGACTTGATTGAACTCATTCAAGTCTTGTGCAGGCATCTGTCATTGTGTGAGTTTATAAGAACAGCCATCTTATCATGTCAGGAAGAGACTTTTTCACTCTGATCAACCCTGACCTCTGCTCTTACATTTGTCATGCTCCCCTTTTCACAGTGACTCTGAGCCTTGGGAGTAGACAGTATGAGGCAGATGTTCCATTTGAGGTTGAGAACTCCATGGATGCTTATTCTCTGTGTTTGAGGCAGCTGTGAATTTTTGTGTTTACTCTTCTGACCCCATAAAATTGCCTCTGATGAGGTCTAACTGTGTTAATCGCAGGAGATAAGAATTTAGAGAACAGTTTGATACTGGGTCAATTTATCAAAACCAGTAGAAGTATGTTTACACCCAGAGCCTATGAGGATGCCAACTATGAGTTTTCAGCAAGATCTTCAGTATCAGGGATGTGTTTTCTTTAAGTTTAGTTAGAAAACAGTCTGTTACTACCATAACATTCATGCCTCTATATGTACTTGTACTGGCTGGTTTTGTGCGTCAACTTGGCATAAGCTAGAAACATCTAAGAAGAAGGAGCCTCCGTTGAAGCAATGCCTCCATGAGATCCGGATGTGAGAAGTTTTCTCAATGGGGGAGGTCCCAGCCCATGGTGGGTGATGCCATCCCTGAACTGGTCATCCTGAGTTCTTTTTTTTTTTTTTTTTTAAGGATGTTTGTTCTATTATATAAAATCAGTTATTTCACAACTCATTTAGTATGCTGATTCAGTTCAGGTGATTATTTGGCTATTTCATAATACAAATGACACATGGTTTAAAGCAGTGAGAAAGTATAGAACATTGAGTCAATGGGTAATACTTCAAGGTAACACTGATCATCCTGAGTTCTTTAAGAAAGCTAACTGAGCAAGTAATGTAAAGCAGGGCAGCATGCAACGCCTCTCCATGGCCTCTCCATCAGCTCCTGCCTCCAGGACCCTGCCTCTTTCGAGTTCTTGTCCTATTTTCCTTCAGTGATGAACAGCAACGTGGAAGTGTAAGACAAATAATCTCTTTCCTCTCCTACTTGCCTTTTGATCATGGTGTTTTGCCGCGATAGAAACCCTAACTAAAACAGCCCTTCTGGAATTTATTGCCATACTGATCCTTATTGTAGTTCACAAGGTTGATGGGTGGGTAACACTGTTGAGTTTTATCTACGTTGGCAATCTGCTCAGCACCTCAAGTACTACAAAAGCCAGCTAACAAGGTGGGCGGGAGTACTTGTTGGTCAATACCAACTCACGTCCTGTGATAAAAATGTGTGATACTTTCAGTGATGAGGTCTTACAATTAGGTTTTGCTGTTCAACCAAGAGCAATAGTCTGACCAACAACTTGAGAGGAAGTATCTCATGCTAGGCCCTGGGAGGATTTATTGGCAATCCGGCTTCTGGGAGGAGTATTGTCTCCCATGTGGTGTAACTCCTATTAATCTCGTCTCATATCTCATATGGTGTGTGTGTGTGTGTGTGTGTGTGTGTGTGTGTATAGTAAAATAGTGTATTTTCATTTGCCGTTCTCAGATATTTCAGTTTTAATTATCCCTCCCCCTACCTCCTCTTCAAGCATACCCTCAATCTACCTTTCCATTTACCGTCAACACAAATTTTTCTATATGGTCTAAGGGAGAAGTTGGAAGGGATTGGGGAGTGAAGAGTGGCTCTTGGGAGATTAGGAGGACAGATGGGGATTGAATATTACCAAAGTACATGGTATACATGTATAAAAACTTCAAAGAACTAATAAAATATTGGATTAAAGTTTTTAAAAAGAGTTGGAGAGATCTGTGTTAAAGGATAGTGATATCTCTATAGTATACTATACTGACTTGCTTCTCAAGAAAGATTTTTCACTATTTCTTACTGTGGCCATTTTTTATTAATGAAAGAATCTGAGACTATGATATTCCATCTCTTGTTACTTTCAACTTATAAGTAGAAGGCTTGATATAAACACAGAGTATCTAATGCCATGTATCTTCAGCTTAAAACTTAGTGTGTCTTTCACATCAACAAGCGTTCAAGATGGTCCCTCTGACCTTTTCTCATTGCTAGGGGAAAAATCTGGTGCAGGGGTCCAGAGGCAAGTCAGAATATGAATATGAACACTTCATCAGACACCTCTGGAGGGAGCACAGGAAATGAATAGAGGCAAGCAGGGAGAAAAATAAGTGATGGCCACTGGGATTCCTAAGTTCTTTGGAACAGTTACCTGGCATCTGTTTATATGCTTTAATGATAGGGAGAAATACTGCCCCCATGACCGAGCAGGTCTCTGTTTTATATCAGACAGGAAACACTCTTTTGTTGGCTGAAATACACATAAAACCTAGAATTCTTTGTTTTTTTAAGATCTTTGAAATGGCAAATGAAACCCTGAAAGCAGAAGGACTGAGGGACTGGAGAGCCCTCCAGCTGTACTTGTTTCCAGAGAAGCTGAAAATTAAAAGACCAACAGTGTTGCATTTCCAAGCACTTGAACTCCAGAGAGTTTTGTTTCCAAGAACTTAGTTTTATCATTTTTTCTTTTCCTCTGCATAAAAGCTGGAGGTTAAGCAATTGAGCTATCTTGGTTTAAGAGAAGAGGGTGAAAATACGGTTGACAGGATACTTTATGAGTGTTTGTCTCTACGCAGATAACGAATGAAGTGTAGGGTTCATAAAACCTTTCTAACAAGTGTGTTAACATCATTTTCTATGATACATAGTGCAGAAGCCATAAAAGAATGTGTGTGGTAAACAGGCATCAGTAAGCATGCCATCAGGGACCAGTATGGTAGAGTCAGATGTCAATTGTCCTTCCTGTATGTTAGATACTTCCTCATAAGTGCCTCCATGTCTTTGTAGAGTCAAGTACACAAAAGTACAAGGAAATGGTTTCTTTTCACTTGCAGAAATCACTTCACTAGAACTGGCAAACGGAGACTTAAATTCTGTTTTTGTTATTTTGTGAGTTGGTTTTATCTCTTTAGTTATTAAATGAATTGCAACATTCCAGGAATAGTCTAAGTATGAGTACACAATTACAATATATAGTAGTAACAAATTTAATTCTCAGCTATTGTTACTGTTCTTCCACAATCTGGAGGCAATGGAGTCACAGAGATATTAACATTTGCTCTGTCACAGATCTAGTAAGCAGTTGAGCCAACATCTAATCTAGATTAACTCTGAGAGATTTAACATAGTTCTTCTCACATAGCACTGCTGCATAATTGGTATGATTTTGTGCACTTTAAATATATTTTGTTTTAACTGCAGTTAAATCACAGATGAAACTATGTGGGCATAAATGACATAATTTAGAAAAAGAGTTAACTTCAAAATATTATGACAGGCCTTTCTTTTCGATGTGTACAGAAAATTTATATAATACTATAGAGATAAACAACTTATGAAATACTGTTTTTATGGTGTTCTGTTTTATTTATGGAATTACAAAATATTACTTCACTATTTTTATTTATTATGTGATGTAACTGTACATCGTAAATGTTATTTAAAATATAAAATGGCTGTGTCTGCTATAATTCTAAATACTAATTACCCATACATCCCATAAACTATGAAATAGTACTAGCAATTTTCCCTACTCATGAGTGATAGAGATTTAGAGAGGAGAAGATTGAGACATAAGTAGAGTAACACTTGTGGTTCTCAAATCTAAATTTTTAATTTTTCTAAAATATTTTAAGTTCAGTAGCTTTTTTTTCTAATTTAGCTTGAAGGACTGGAGCTCATAATGTAGAGGTTTTTAATCTTAATTCATTAATTAATTTTATTTACTGTCACCCAATTAGTAGGGGTCCATTGAAACCAGATAATAAACCCTTGTCTTTCTGATATCAACTCTATTTGCTTTCATACTGTTCCTCTTCCTCGTTTAACAAAGAAGTATTTTCCCCATTCCCAAATACACTCCTCTATTAGCAATGACACATTCTCCTTATCTCCCACACTGGTTAATTTTCATTAGTACAAAAGTTAAATCTGAGTTTCTGCATAGTTTATAAGAATTCCTTTGACCCACGCCATCTCTAGCTACAGTTCTCATCTCCAGAAAGCTAGGGATTTATATTATCTGATAAAGGTATTAACTGCTTATTGGCTCTCATTTTATTTGGTCTCACTCTTCTCTTGAACATCTCTTTCCTAGGTTAAGATTTAGAAATTGTCAAAGCCACTGTTCACTTGTGGGTTGGTCTTATTATATAATTCAGCTGTAACGTAAGCTCCGGTCTGTGTGCGGAGGTCAATGTTTAAGATTGCCAACCCATTCTATACTTGTATGAACATCACTTACTAATTTCTATGAAATTGTAATATCAAATGGCTGGAGAGATGGCTCAGTGATTAAGGTGAGTTGCTATTCTTGCAAAAGATCAGATTCAGCTCCCTGGACTACTCTCATGGTGATTCATAATAACCAGAAATCTAGTTCCCAGGGATCCATAGATACAAAGAAATTGTAGTAACCACCTGTGTACTATAGGATCACCATGGAATAAAGTGAGAATTCAACAACAATTCTACCCTCAGAGAGCCTACAAACTCATGGAAACTGAACAGTCAACTACTGAACCACCCCTGGGTCAAGGAAGAAATAAAGAAATTAAAGTCTTCCTTGAATTCAATGAAAATAAAGAGACAACATACTCAAACCTATGGGACACTATGAAAGCAGTGCTAAGAGGAAAGTTCATAGCACCAAGTGCCCACTTAAAGAAAACGGAGAAAACACACATTAGAGACTTAACAGCACACCTGAAAGCTCCAGAAAAAAAAAAAAGAAGAAGAAGAAGCAGACTCACCCAGGAGGAGTAGAAGACTGGAAATAATCTAACTGGGGCTGAAATCAACAAAATAGAAACACAGAAAACAATCCAAAGAATCAATGAAACAGAAAGCTGGTTCTTGGAGAAAATCAACAAGATTGACAAACCTCTGTCCAAACTAATTAAACGGCAGAGAGAGAACATGCGAATTATTAAGATCAGAAATGAAAAGGGGGACATAACCACAGACACAGAGGAAATTCAGAGAATCATTAGATCTTACTACAAAAGCCTGTATGCCACAAAATTGGAAAATGTAAAAGAAATTGACAGTTTTTTTTTAGATAAGTACCATATCTTAAATCAAGACCAGGTGAACAATTTAAATAGACCTGTAAGTCGTGAAGAATTAGAAGCTGTTATCAAAAACCTCCCTACCAAAAAAAAGCGCATGACCAGATGGTTTCAATGCAGAATTCTACCAGAACGTCCAAGTAGAGCAAAAACCTATACTCTTTAATGTATTTCACAAAATAGAAACAGAAGAGTCATTGCCAAACTCCTTTTATGAAGCTACAGTTACCCTGATACCAAAGCCGCACAAAGACTCAACCAAGAAAGAGAATTACAGCCCAATCTCACTCATGAACATTGATGCAAAAATTCACAATAAAATACTGACAAACCGAATCCAAGAACACATTAGAAAAATTACCCATTATGATCAAGTAGGCTTCATCCCAGAGATGCAGGGCTGGTTCAACATATGCAAATCTATCAATGTAATCCATCATATAAATAAAGTGAAAAAATTTTATACTTTCTTTTTATGTGAAGTACACAACTAAGATCATGCATTGTGTCCTCTGTATTTCTCATTCTTTGTAAACTATGAAATTTGCTGTATCATTCTTTTTCACTTTAGTTGTGTTCTAAATATTTTCTAATAGCAATCATATTATTTAATCAACTGTTTATTTAATAGTATTAAATGTATCTTTCCAAATGCATTATCTTCCTAGTCATCAATATTTTATCATTTATTAATTTTGAATGCAGTTGCACTGGCATAGAGCACAAATTCTGAAGACAGTGTTTGCATCCAAATACTTGGGCAGGTGAGTCCTTTTCCCCCTAGGAAATAAAAGAATGTAGAGGTCACACGAGTGTTAATGATACATGAGAACTTGCATGAGCAGGGAAGGAACCATGAGAAATGGCAAAGTAGTAGTTCCCAGTCTCCAGACAGCCAAGGCCTATGAATGTACAGCCTCCAACTACACATATAAACTCTCCTGCTCCTGCTGTCTTCTGCTTCCTCAGAGGAAGGAACAAATGATGGCAAAGAAAGATAAAGCAATCAAGACATCTTTGTTCCTACTTTGGAAGCCCACAGTGTGTGGCCATGAAAGCACATGCAAGAAGTATGTGAGTAAAACTTTCTTAATGAGTATTTCTTTATATCCTGTCAACTTCCTACTGGAATGCAGTTCTGTCACTCACAGGAAAACTTCAGATGACAAAATCTGCTTTGACATCTAAGGTAAGAATAAGGATTTCCAGCCCAATCAAGAGAAAGTAAATTCTAGTGACTAAAATTCTGAATATAATGTAAATTCAGGTTATCTTTTATTGCTTGTGGAAAGGCTTATTACTGCAATTATAACATGCTGGTTAGTGTCTAAATGTGAATTTTTCGTAAGTCATTGGCTTCTAAGTGCAAGCAGCAGCATTGCTTGAGCAAAGGCAGGGATTTCTTTGTGTTTGTGCACAGTTAGGAGAATTCTATCTGTTTAGGGGCACCTTTACATTCCTTTATGCTTCTCCACAACACACAACGTAACTTGAATAGAACGGGGCTGCACATGGAAGATTTACATGTGATTAAATGCACTAGAAAGTGGATTCTAGTGCTTCATAATGCCCTGTAAACAGTGAGAACAAAAAGAGCTGTGTCTGGATTTTCTGTTTTCCTATTAAGAATGATAGGAGTAGAGAACTTCCACATGTGTGATGAAGATAATGAGGTATTGTACCACAAAGAACATTTAGAGGGCCTGTGAAGAATGGTTAAGTATTATTCATATTATTACTAGTGCATTTGCACTCTCACTCATACAAATACTTGGCACTATAACATCTTTTTCTCTATCAGAATAAATATGTGTATGTCACATTAAAAGATAAATTGTATTATAGGGCTGGATAACATGCAGAAGCTGGTGTTCTGATAGCCTCACTGTTTCATTATCGCTATTGCTCAAGGGACACAGAAAAGAATGCCACATTTCCCTCTCTTCAAAAGTCTCAGCTTCCCACATACATTCTTCTGAATCTCAGATAATGAATTTTGTGACCGAAGTCCATGGTCCTTGGGTGTCACAAATACTAAAATAGTGATTTGCTCAAATTGATGAACAACTCTGCCAAGACTCCTAAATTATGTCTCATAGCATTCAAACGCTATAAGACCAGACTACCTCAATTACATGTGAATAAATTAATGCACAGAAAAATCCTTTGAAAGCTTAGACTATGCCTTCTTTCTGAATAAAATTACTCAACATGCTGAGTTAACAGAAAGCACTAGTTAGCAACAATTAACTGACTCAGTGGCTCTCAGTTCATTCTACAAACTTCTGTTTCTGGCTCCTCTAACTTTTGGATTTCATAGACCTTGCTTCTGATTTTGCTAAAATACTCTTCCCACTGTCTATAATTTACCAATGTTTTCTTCATGGCACCACCCATGACTGTTCTTTGCTCAATTTCACCCATTTTTCAGACCTCGTTTTGTATATTATACTATCAGAAATGCCTTCCTTGAGTGCATACGGTAGATTGGATCCCCACTGATGTGTGCCCCATTAGCTAACGTAAAATTAACAATTCTCTGCTTTATTGCCTTTGTGATTAAATAATATATGTTAGAAATAATAATCTATGCCTTTTTGTATTAACATTGTTGTGTTGTGACTCGGCATAGTGTCTAGTGAAGAAACGGCATTTGATAAAGAATAACTGGATGAACAAGTAAATAATATCACAATTATGATTTGCTAATGATGCAAATCACATTACTGTTGCCAATGAGACTACAAGAATAGCTAGCACTAATTTCTAGATAAGCACCACCAAGAAATAGGAACAGCAAACAGGAAGAGGGGAAGTATAATAAATGCAACATTTTTGAGAATATGCATTTCAGGAAGAATCATAGCAATATGATTGTGGTTTCTTGTCTTTGTGCTGTTAGTTCCTGAAATTTTTGAGAATTTTTGTTACAGTTTATTCCTTAGTTACTTTTCTAATGTTAAGAGGAAATACCATGGCTATGGTAGCTTACAAAAGAAAGCAGTCAATTGTGTGCTTATGGTTCCAAAGGGTTAGAGTCCATGGTTATCAAGGTAGGGAACATGCACAGGTAGGCAGGCATGATAAGCATGCTGCTGGGGAAGTAGCTGGCAGCTTGTATCTGATCAGCAAGCATGAAGGGGAGAAAGAGGATGCATCCTCCATCAAGACCATACCTCCTAATCCTTCTCAAACAATTCCACAACTGGACCAAGTAGTCAAACTCTTGAGCCTATGGGGCCACTCTTGTTCAAACCAGTCTGATATGAACAAAATCACAGCTCAAGTTTAGTCCTGTCAAAACCACTCTCAATTGACCACATCAGGAAATAGCTAGATGTCAGAAGTCACTAAAGAGAGCATTTCTAGACATTTTAAATATAAATGTTATAATAATTCTCATCATACATTGGAACAAAAACTTTTTGAACTATTAGAATGTACATTATTGATAGCACATACTTTCTGACACCTTTTCCTTTCGTTCAGGCATGTTTCCACTCAATAGTTACTTATAGATCAGACAGCATGTATGCAAAAATGTCCTGAGTAAAATTAATAAATATATCAAAAGAAATGGATTTGATAATTTAGATGGATAATACATTACTGATTATACTGGCTGATTTTGTGTTTCAACTTGACATGAGCTAGAATCATCAGAGAGGAAGGGCCCTCAGTTGAGGAAATGCCTCCATGAGATCCAGCTGTAAGGAATTTGCTCAATTAATAATCAACATGGGTGGGTGCAGCTCATGGCGGGTGGTACCATCCTTGGGATGGTAGTACTGGTAGTGAGGAGAGTTACTAAGGTTAAGTTACTGAGGGTACCTTTATTTTCTTTCTGGTAGAACTATATCAAGGTGACTGAATATTCTAGAAGACCACCAACTAGAAGACATAAGAAGTAATTCATAGCATGTAAGAGCAGTCTTGCTGACTCAGGCTGGATCTGGAGCTAGTGATGGGACACAGAAATAATATTTGGTCTGGATTATATGATCAAGCTGCAGCAGATAATACTTGCTAATGTGGAGTGTGTAAAGGAAATAGAAGAATTAAGGAGGATTCAGTTCTCTAGTTGAACAATTGCATAGTTGATATTATTTGTTTATATCTTTTTAAAACAATGAGGGATTTCAGTGTATCAATGAGCAGAGGGATTAAAAATTAACATAAGCAACTCCACACAAAGAGTAATACTCAATGAATGTTAAAACAACTTAGAAGATAGAACACAATAATTACTGGGGGTGGGCTGTGAAAATCTGTAGCTGTATTAGTTAGTACCAGGCTGGCCTGGGGCACATACTTTGGAATCTTTGTCCAGCTGAGTGCTTGGTATCATCTTCCACACCATTACCTGTTTTTTTTTTTTTTTTCTTATACAACATAGCTTTTAAAATATTATTGCTTCCAGAACTTTTTCTTTATCATTAAATTTGATTCTGATGTGGATTTTCTTTATGGTTTTTCCTACTATGGCCTCATTGAAAAATTTGAGTCTGAAATCTATATTTTCCATCAAATTTTTGGAGTTTTCACCATTCATTTTTTAATGCATGATTTTTCCCTATTGAATTTCTCCTGTTTCTCTGGTTAGATTATACATACATATGTATATGCTACAGATTTTGATATTTTCCCTGGCTTCCTGAGGCATATTTTGTTTTATTTTCAGACGTGTTTGCCTTTTTCTTTTAGATTGAGAAAGTTCTGTTTGTTAATTCTCATGCACATTGTCTGTTTTCTTATATAATGTCCTCTTTTCTGATGAGCCAATTCCAGAAAATTACATATCATTTTATCATGTGTTTTTAGATGGAGGGTTTCTATTTAGTTCTTTATTTGAGTAGATTTCTTTATTGGTAACTGTTGTCTTCTTGTTCACTATGAGCATAGTTTATTCTCCTGAATATACTTATATTTATTTTCTTTCTTTTTTTAAATTTATTTATTTATTAAAGATTTCTGTTTCTTCCCTGCCACCGCCTCCCATATCCCTCCCCCTCCCCCAATGAACTCCCCCTCTCTCATCAGCCCAAAGAGCAGACCAGGTACCCTGCCCTGTGGGGAGTCCAAGGACCTCCCACCTCCTTCCAGGTCTAGTAAGGTGAGCATCCAAACAGCCTTGAAGTTTTGTAGTGTTTTAATTTTTCACTTTTGAGTTATCTTGGGTTTGAGTTTTATAAAATAATAAAATTCATACTGGCACAGAGTAGATGGAAATATACAATATTGATTTTATAATTGAGTCTTTGATACTCCATACATACCCACATTCTATGGCAATTATGATAATCAATATTATAGAATGATGATTTCACATTGTCCCTTGACTTAAACTATTTTACTGAGTCATTGAAATTTCATTAAATAAACTCTTCAAGTAAATAAAATTCTGGCAGTATAGATGAAAAAACTAAATCTTAAAGGTCAAGATGTATATCAAAAATATGGCAAAAGGCAGAACTCAGATTTAGAAACAAAGATTTTGTTAGCCACTGAAACAGGCAGGAACCTTTAGGGGCAAACTCCTATCTTAATGTCAAAATTTTCTTTCCTATATTTTTAGCTAATGCCTTACTGTATAATCTGAACATGCCCACCCACACACTCATAGCTGTCATGTTAATCTCTTAAACATCTGTACCATGACCCCAAACGGAGATTGCTTAGGTCATGTTTCTCTTCCTTTTTTTCTTTCTTCCTTTTCTCTCTCTCTCTCTCTCTCTCTCTCTCTCTCTCTCTCTCTCTCTCTCTTTCTTTCTCTCTCCTCTTTTCTTTGTTTCTTTTATTTTGAGATAATTAAATTATAATAGTTCTACTTCTTAATTGAGCATGCTCAAGATGTATTTTTTTTTAACTGATCATAATTAGAAGTGGTCCGTCTCACATATAAGTGTAGGATCACTGGATAAAATCCTTATACTTTGTTTGAATAGGATATTATTTGCAAAATAACTCAAATGCTACTCTTGCTTGCGGCAGGGAATAAATCTTTTTCACTCTAGTTATCTCACGACTGCTTATTTTGATTTTACATTCACAAGATGCATAGCCATTGCATCTGTTGCAAGTTTTGAGCTCTAAGGACTTCTGAGTCATATCTAGCAGATCTAGAGACAAACATCTGTCTCCATACCTGAATCAATGCTTTATTTATCCATCCATAAATACATGAATTTATATGTGAGTGTATGATGTTATATAAATGTAGTGTATATAATTTAAGACATAGTATTTGTTTGAATCGTATCTTTCTCATTTCCTATTATAAAATTAAATGTTGGCACTCAGAATCTAGCTCAAATCATGAGTACATTTGTTCAGTTCTCAGCCCACACTATTTTACTTTCTTCTATTCCATTCAACACACCTCTCCCTAGATTGTCTAAGAGCATATTGTATTAATTCCCAATCAAGGCAAGTATTTAGTTCAGCGTTTCTAACATCTTTTGACATTGTAAAGAAGTCATTAAGTAGTTCTTTTTATGATATTCCACCCTTGGGGTTAGTTATGTTACATAATCGAATATTGACATAAGTGAAAACCCAGGTATCTAAAACTTGTGATCTCCTAAAGAATAGGGCATGTTAAATGTTGACATGTCTTCATTCTGCTTTTCTTTTCCTTAAAAGTTTACCACTTTCTATTCTGAAATCAATAATGTGAATTTTTTTTCTCTAGCTGCGTACACCTATTTCAGTGTGACAGGTATTACATTACATTGTTCAAAATCAATACCATGATTCTGTTTCTCATTAAGATGTGATGTGTCTAAACATTTTCAAAGCAGTAATGGTAGAAGAAGGGAATGACAAAGATAGTGGCTAGAGATTTGATAATTGGCGTAACTAAAGAACATGATTTTTCTCAGTTTTGACACATGTTATTTCTCTATCTTTCAAAAATCTCGTTAGAATTTCTTTGAAATACACAGAAAAGCTGAAAACAAATCAGGAAAGCTGATTTTATTGTCATTGAGTTGTCAGACACAGTAAGATTTATGGTGAGGGTGCATCACTGCACACAAAGCCACCCTGAATTTTGAAAGTTTTAATTGCATTACTTTCTTTGCAAGTTAGGTTTTTTACTAGGATATGTTTTATATGTGTAATCGAGAAATTTCTGGTTCTAAAATACCCACAATTAGAGAAAAATATAAAGCTGATAAATACTTAACCTATTAACCTATAAAATTGTCACCATCCCTGACATCAAGCTCGATTATAAAGCTACAGTAATGAAAACAGCTTGGTACAAGCATAAAAACGGAGAACAGGACCAATGGGATTGAATAGAAGACCCTGTTATTGATCCACACACCTACAAACACCTGATTTTTGACAAATAAGCTAAAATTATACAGTGGAATAAAGCATACATATTCAACAAATGGTCCTGGCATAACTGGCTGTCACCATGTAAAAGAATGAAAATAGATCCATATCTATCCCCATGAACAAAACTTAAATCCAAATGGATTAAAGAGCTCAACATAATTCCAGCCACACTGAACCTCATTAAAGAGCAAGTATGAAGTAGCCTCGAACACATGGGTACAGGACACCACTGCCTAAACATAACACCAGTATCACAGACACTGAGAGCGACAAGGACCTCCTAAAACTAAGAAGCTATGGTAAGGCAAAGGACCCAGTCACTAAGACAAAATGGAAGCCTCCTGAATGGGAAAAGATCTTTACTAACCCCACATCAGACAGAATACTGATCTCTAAAATATATTTTAAAAAAACTCATGAAACTAACATCAAATTACCAAATAATCCAATCAAAAAATGTACAGATATAAACAGAGAATTCTCAAAAGAAGACTTGCAAATAGCCAAAAGACACTTAAGGAAATGTTCCACATCCTTAAGCCATCAGGGAATCAAAATGACTCTGAGATACCATCTTACACACACCACTTAGAATGACTAAGATCAAAAACACCAATGATAGCTTGTGCTGGAGAGCATGCAGAGTAAAGGGAACACTTCTTTGCTGGTGTGAGTGCAAACTTGCCCAGTCACCTTGGAAATCAGTATGGAAGTTTCTCAGAAAATTGGGAATCAATCTACCTCGGGACCCAGCAATACCACTCTTTGGCATATACTCAAAGGATGTAAACTCAAACCACAATGGCATTTGCTCAGCTGTGTTCATAGCAGAAATATTTATTAATAGCCAGAACCTGGAAACAACCTAGATGCCCATCAACTGAGGAATGGATAAAGGAAATGTGGTACATTTACACAATGAAGTACTTCTCAGTGGTAAAAAACAGTGACATCTTGAAATTTTCAGGCAAATGAATGACACTAGAAAAAAAATTCTGAATGAGGTAACCCAGACCCAGACAGACAAACACGGTATGTACTCACTCATAAGTGGATATTAGATGTAAATCAAAGGATAACCAACCTATAGTCCATGAACCCAGAAAAGCTAGGTAACAAGGAGAACCCCAAGAGAGACATATATGGATCCCCTGGGAAGTGGAAACAGACAAAAACTCCTGAGAAAATTAGGGGGAGGGAGAGAAAGGAGGGTGGAAGTTGAGGAGGATGGGAGAAGGGGTGGGAGGAGAAGAACGTGAAGGAATGGGATGCTCAAATGGGGAAAGGACAGCGGGGGAGAGCTAGGAAAGAGATATCTTGATTGAGTTAGCCATTAAAGGGCTATCAAGAAACATAGTACTAGGGAAATTCCCAGGAATCTATAAAGATGACCCCAGCTAAGACTCTAAGCAACAGTGGAGAGGACACCTAAACTGGCCTTCCACTGTTATAAAATTGATGACTACCTTAATTATTATCATAAAACCTTAATTGGCAACTGATAGAAGTAGATACAGAGATCTACAGTGAAGCATGGGCTGAGCTACCTGAGATCAACCCAGAGAGAGGAAGGACCGACAACTTGAGCAAAGGGTTCAAGACCATAATGGTGATACCCACAGAAACAACTGACTTGAGCTAGTCTTGCCTCAGAACTGATAGCAGGGGAACCTGCATAGGAAAAAATTAGGTCCACTGAATGTGGGGTACAGTTTCAAGTCTTCGGAAGTCTGTGGGTCCACCAGTAGTGGGACCAGGATTTCTCGCTAGTGCTTGAACTGGCATCTAGGAGAACATTCATTTTGAGGGATATCTTTCTCAGCCTATATATAGTATGTGTGTGTGTGTGTGGGGGGGGTCTTGCCTGGAAGTGAAGTATCAGACTTTATTGACTCTCTATGGGCAGCCTTACCCTTTCTGAGGAGTGGATAGGGAAGTGGGAGGAGGGGAGAGAGTAGGAAGAGGGATAGTTATGTAAAATGAGAAAAGATTGTCTTAAAAATATTCTTAATAAAAAAAAAGAGGCTTCAATGTAATGCATAGTAGTCCAACAAACAAAACAAAACCAAAACAACAACAAAAAGACTTTGGAACCAGAACAAGAGTAGACAAATAAGTGTGTGCTATAGGAGAAGGGAGACCTCTGTCACCAGTTTTTACAGAGCTCTCAGGTCACATCAAGTAACTAAATATCAATGACTGTGCTGACTGTCAGTTATTAAACACAAGATCAACTGTACACAAATACGATTTTTGTGCTTTGAAAGTGCAATGAGTAGTAAGAGTGAAATTGAGTTCTGCTTATCCTTCTGATACTGATGTGAAAAATGGCTTGCATAGGTGTTAAAGCTAATATTGCTAGTTTTCAATTTTAATCTTGCTTTGCATTTTTTTGAAAATTTCCCCAAATATTAACATTTTTAATAAGAATTATTTTTTTACTTTGAAATATTTCAATGCAGGTTGGCTGCCAGCTGTTTTAGACTAAATACAAATGTTCAGGTTAAGGTTCACCATGGGACTTGTTTTCTCCTTATTCATCTTGAGAACAAGTGTCTTGAAAGTTACAAATAAAATTACTATTTTCCTTTAAAAGAGAACTTTAAAATGTTACTTTATTAACAGTCAAAGGGTCAATCTAAAGTAAAGAACAGAGGTACTAAAAAGAGATTTATTTATTAATTCCATGACCTTGAGAAACTAATTAAGCTTTAGTTCTTTGTTGCAAAATAAAGATTATAATGTTTCTACATGTTACAAGTGTCTTGCTAGTGTTAAAGGGTATATCCAGCTATAGTTTATCGGATACATTGTACTCTGCGACAGAACAGATGGCTAGGATTGTATTCTTGAATTTTAAGGGAACTTTGGTTTGGAAAAGATTCATGATTTTTGTCCACATCCTTGGATAAATAATTGGTGGTTGCAAGTCAAACTTAGATCCTTTGTCACTTATCATAATGTATAAAGACAAGAAAGCATTCCATATTTCTTATCTTGTTACCAGTGTTTTCCATCATCATCTTAAAAGGAATTGAAAGCAACAATCCTTTTTATCCACTGCAGAATTTTAGCCATATGATAAATTATATTTGAGCATTTGAGTTTTTATGAATCGAAAATAATTCCAAATTTGTTACAAAGAGCCCGTGTCTAGAAATTTGTAGGTGTTACAATAATAGATCCCACCAGTGCCATGCTGTTCATGACTGAGCAGGGATGGAAGCATGGACCACAGTTTTCAAGAGAAAGAGAAGCATTCCATCTATTGAAAGGCTTGAGTGGAAGATTTAAACTCAGATAGGGGAGGAGATAGCTGTGCTTAGTGGAAGAATTTTGAAATATTTTTCTTTTGGTGTTTTTACTGTCTTTGGAAAATAAGATTCATGGGACTTGCATTTTGAATGAATAATCTGGTTTCTAAGCAGTACTTGGCCAAAATCAAGAGTAATAAATGTTATTGTATAATAACTGTTAATTATAGCTTAACATTTATGATTTTAAGTTTCATTCTTAAAATATCACCACCAGTTTTTCAAAGTTTGTTTTCGTAGAGTGTACCAAGTACTCCACAACACTACTGGGCTCTGTTATTCAGACTCTGAGTGTCTTATCTCTGGGACGCTAATTCGGTGTTCACTTTCAGACCCTCCCCTCTGTTCACATAAGGCACTTAAGATGTGGATACTCACAACGGGTTTTTCAAATATTTATTTATTTATTATGTATGCAATGTTCTGTCTGTGTATATCCCTGCAGGCCAGGAGAGGGCACCAGACCTCATTACAGATGGTTGTGAGCCACCATGTTGTTGCTGGGAATTGAACTCAGGACCTTTGGAAGAGCAGGCAATGCTCTTAAACGCTGAGCCATCTCTCCAGCCCACACAACAGGTTTTTCAAGTTCTCATTTGTTCCTTGAGTAAATGGACTTAACAAGGACATCTCATTATTGTCTTCTCTGTCAGAAGATTTTGCCAGCAAATATGATGTGGTTTCACAAAACAATGCCACAATCATAAAATTCATAAGAATTTTATACTTCTGAACAATAACAAAAAAAGTATTTACCGAGCATTTCCCATAACAAATTTGGATTTATTGCTATACTTATTATTTATGTTTTTGTTGTTGTTTTATACAATATAGATAAATGCTATTTTGCTTGCATAAAAACAAGAACACATGAAACTAGGAATATGGAAATGGAGTAAAACATGCTTGAAGGTAACTCTACCAGCCTCTAACTTCTGTAGGTATCTCGGCTTCCTGGGTGCAGATACTAATTTTAGTACCAGCTCTGGTATAAAATGTGGAGTCAATTTTCAGGATCTGGATCTATTCACTTTATGTGTAGATTCCAACAAATAAAAGTCCATCCACCTCAGAATTCCATGCAAAGCACACACAATACTTTGTGCTGCCACAGACTTTCTGAGCGTGTAACTACCGCAGTTGCTTTGGTAGAGCACGGTCTATAAGACATGGTAAACAGGTGCGGAGTCTATTGCGTCTTAGGCTTTGGCTGGTGAGGGGTGGTGTGAGTGGTTGGCTGTCTTCCTGACAATGGCAAGGCTGTACTCACTGTCTGAACACTCAACCGAAGGGTGTGAGTCCTGCATACTGTCCTCAGTCCTCCCAGCAGGATCCCTGTATCATTATCTTTGTGAAATCTCGAAATCTCTGAGCTCTCTGGCAACAAAAACGTTGCAGAATTCACAGCGAGGCCACATGCCTTCAAACACTAAAATGAAAAGTCATTTGTAGACGTTATATATCCAAGAGACTGATCAATCAGAACACAAGAAAACTGTGTAATTATAGCACAGAATTTTCTGTCCACTGTGTTTCAGAACATAATGAGAAAGAAAAATAATTTGTCGAACTTGTCTTCCAAAGGATATTAGGTCTAGGATTGACAGGTTTTGTAAATTCTCAAATTCTTTGTTTTCCTTAGTTTTTTCCTTAGTTTTTTTTTTTTTAAAGTTATTGGTTGGTACTAATTGTTTGGACAGGAAATTTGTATTAATACTTTAGTACCGTGGTGAAAATTTTGAGGGCTGCTAAGCTGTTTTATAATGCCTTATTGTTTTCTTTGGCTGTCAAAAAATGTAGCTTTGTTACCTCATTTTTCTCTTATTTTTATATCTTGTGTAAAGTATGGCTTAAAAGTATTGTATGACACTTGTTGGAATATCTGATCAATTTTAGTCTCTGATGAAATTATGACTGGGCCTATTGATCTTCTGAATTAGTTTCATTTTCTAGTTGTGAACACACATTCAGATAAGACTCATTCTTGAAAGAAGCAAAAGATGGCTTTCAATAATTCAGTGATGTACTTAGTAGTCAATGTACATTTATTTGCCCATTTTTTTACTCATAAAGGCATTAAGTATTAATTATCTTTTTTCATTTCATTTCATGAAGAGTGAGAGAGAGAGAGAGAGAGAGAGAGAGAGAGAGAGAGAGAGAGAGAGTGTGTGTAAGTGTGGGGACTCATTGGTGCCCACAGGGCATCTCTTAGGTTTAGATGACAGCTTTTGGAATATGGTTCTGTCTTTCTGCAATGTTGTTCTTGGGCAGAATTCATGTCTCCATACTTCTGCAGTAAGCACTTTTACTTCCAGTCTCCCTAATTTTTAATTTTAAGAATATCTTAGTTATATAATTATTATTAATTCTGTAAATTAGCTTTAATAGTCTCTTAACTGAAACTGGATGATATATTTTATATCATAAATTCTTCCACATTTAAAATTAAAACTATAGTGATACATTTAATAAGGTTCTTAATATTTATTTGTGACCATCAAATAATACTGTGGTCTTTAATTACTATAGCATTTTTCTCTTTCCACAATAGCCAGATATCTATCAAATGTTTGAAAATTTCAACAAGCCCAAGAATTGAGTTTCAAACCAACTTAAATTTAGAATGGATGCTCACTTTTGAAGTTGAATATAAAGATATTGGCAATAGGGGTGTTGGAGAGATGGTTCAATGGGACATGTGCTTGCAGAACAAGGATGGAGTTTAGAGATCAGATCACTAGCGGGCACACAAATGCTTGATGGGCATAATGACCTCTTGTAATCCCAGTCTTTGGGAGAATAAGACATGGAATTCATGGAGCCAGCTAGCTAGCCTGAAACTGAACCCTGGATCCAAGTGAGAGGCCTTGGTGCATCAGAGTTTAAAATGGAGTGTGTATGAAGCAGCTACTTATGTTGTCCCCTGGCCTGCACACATAAGACCTCCATACATGTGAACAAAAATAAACACATGAATCAACATATAAACATGTGAAAATATATTAGCAATATTATTTGTACACATATCATGAGATGGTGGCCTATCTAACTATGTAGTTAATATCCTTGTGAATTAGAGTAACTCCAAAAATTATATTGGAGGAGTTATTTATTCAGCCAATTTTTAATGAATCAAAGAATGAGATTAAAGACCAGATTTGGCTCATATGTTTCAACTAAGGCCTCAATTTGGTACATTTTTTGATTTATTTATGCATTTGGCACTTTTGATTAATGTCATAAAGTTATATAATAGGTAATGTGATAAGAATATATTTGTTCATTTAAAGATACAGATAATATAACATTTCTTTCCACTTAAAATAAATAAGAACCTTAGTCACAACCTTATTTTCTACTCTGTTTGTTCACTTCTCCATCTTAATTCCCAGAGAAACCCCTAATATATTAGCCTGGATCAATCTAGAACAAAGAAATCCTGAATGATTTATAATAAACAGACAGTATTAGGCCTAAGAAGGAATAAACAAACATAATGAGGCTAAGGTGAACATGAAAAATGATGGGATCAAAATATTAGATGTTTCTCTTGAAGTTCAAACAGTTTTGGAGATTAATAGGGTCAGAAGTTGGAAATAGAGGAATTGATGGGTTTGAGGTTGGAGCAGTTAGTGGTAATGGCAGTAGCTGCGGTCAGAGTGGATCTATGTAGCAGAATAATGGGTGAGGATAACTCAAAGGAAAAAGGCTCAGAAGCTGAGAAGTCAGTGTCCCAAGCAGATGCAGCGTGCTCTGGGGATGTGCTGGCCGCACTTGTTTCACAGTAACTATTGAAACTTACCGAGCAGCACACATGTCTGATGCTGCTGATGGTGTGATGTTTGGAACCCGGACTATTCCAGATTTTTGCTTTCTCTGCATCTGCAATTACCTTCCCCACGTTCTGAGTCTACATAAAAATAGATTTATGGAACAGTGACAGAGATGAGTGGTAGAGTACAGATTTAGCTGTCCTAAAAATATCTGATCACTGAAGTACTTTAACAAGACAGAAGTTTGCTGCTTTCTGTGGGATATTGGCTTTCAGGAGGGGTAGAATAGCTCTGTTCTTTGAGATATGGCAGGCTGTCTCGACTTTATTGTTCTTGCCTTGCCTTTTTTGTGTGCTCAAAATGGTATGGCACTGTGCTTGTTAAGTTCATTGGATAGCAAAAAGAGGAGGGGGGTTAAGTAAGATCATGAATGCCTTACTCTCAAGCAAATAATATTAAAACACAATATGCTAACTCTGTTTAGCTCTAACAGGTCAACAATATTACAGTTAATTATAAGGGAGATTAGATAGGTGCGTGCTACAGCATAACACTAGTATTTCAAAGGGAAAAGTGGGGATTTGATTGCCAAAATAAGGGAAGAAGAGAACTTAGGGTCCCAGCCTTATTACGGTCTCAGGAATAAGAGTGCCTTGTAAGGAGCAGCACACTAGAAAAAGTGTGAGAGTGTCCTAGAACCACAACAATTGCCACCAAAGACAGCACTGGGAGGCAACTAGGAAGTGCTCTCTTTAGAGATTGTTAATATAGTCTAGCCTTTCTAAGCAAAACTAGGAGTCAAAGAATGCTACTCTTATCAATACTAATAGATTAAAGGCAATAATGTATTTTGGGGCTGAGGGCAGTCATGAAATCTTCCTGGTTTCCAGACCTCAGGCAATGGTGGATGCCAGCACTACCATATCCTAAACGATATTTACATTTCATTCAACATTCTGGCTCTTACTGAACCAAACAGGTCATTAAAGATGAGTGCAGCCTACCGCAAGCTTAGGCAAGTTAGGGAGCTAAGTGAAGGTGTTGTTTTGGATATGGTACTGCTTTTAGAAGTGATTATTCAGGCTTCAAGGGCTTATATGCAGCCTTTAGCTTAGAGAATGAATTATTTTCCATTCTAATGAAAGAGGCATCAGAAACATGATATTTAGTATGGAAAGAACAATGGATTTAACTTGTAGTTTTTATAATTGTTCTATTAACTCATCTATAGGTACAAGGTCTCCAAATACCAGCTTTCTGTTATTCCTGACAGCTTACTGAAAATGAAGACAAGTAAAACGTGTCTAATATTTTCATAATCTTGACTGAATTTATGCTTTTTGTAAGGCAGGGGATAAGATTAAGGTGGACCCAGAATTGGGGTCACTGTGTAAGACTTCCTCAAATAATGATGGTATTTTGCATCCCTCACCACAATAAAGGAGGTACAGGAGCTGGCATCCCCTTTAGATTCTGGTGGCAACTCATTCCATATCTAGGAATTCTTCTGTCTGAGTTTTGAGGAACATAGATGGCTGCCAGATTTTAGTTCTGCTTGAAACAGAAAAAGACTGTCGCAGATCCAAGCTGAGATTGAAGCTGCTTTCCTTTTCCAGGCAGTATTACTCAGCAACTTCCAAATGGTTGCAGCTTTTAGTGATATAGAATGTATAACGAGTCCAAGAAGAATGCTGAAGAAAGACTAAGATGCTTGCAGCACAGATACCATGAAAATGTGCCCGATAGGTTAGCTATGGGTCATGGAGCACTGAATGAAGAAGGGTCTCATATTTATAAACTGGCTGCATTTGGACTTACCAAATCATCATGCTGTACATGCTTGGCAGCAGTTTCTCCATGTTCTGAGACTGTTTAGAACTTATTCCAATAAAGGACACAGCGAAGGAGCAAACACTACAGCTGGTAGCCCTAATGTTCCCAAATTACTTACCATAGTGAGTAGTCTTTCCCAGAAGTACCTACCTATGGCCATATGGAAATTCCCATAAGAACCTGAGAGAGAGTGGAGAAGGAAAATCTTCCCAAAGAGCAAAGGCAAAATGCTTATCTAAATTAAAAGAGGCAGTGGCCCAATCCAGGGATATATGCATATTTTTGGAAAGTGTTTTTTGATTTACCCTTCTGGAGAAAAAATGACTAGAAGTTCTATGATGAGGAAGTCTTGAATGGAGTCATGTAAGTGAACATATGGTAACACACACCAAGTGTGATGATCTTTGTATAACATATGAATCCCTTCTAAAAACCATCTGTCACAGAAGTGGTACTCTGTTGACCCCACACCAACATGTTTTAGCACTGTAGTAATAGTGGTATAATTTCTTACTTACTATGGCTAGCCTAGAGAAATTGATCTTTATATGTCTTACCTAAAGTCACAAAAATATGGTTCACTCCTTAAGAAGACAACTACCTTGATGTACAGTAGAGTATACATTGTATCACTTCTCTACAGCCTGAAGTGGTGTGGGATTCCCCTCTCTATACTGTGAATACCATTGGCTAATAAAGAAATCTTTCTTGTCCTATGATAGAGCTAGGTGGAAAAAAAAAACTATACTGAATTCTGGGAGAAGGAAGGCAGAAACAGGGAGAAGCCATGCTGGAACTTTACCCAGTAAGTCACAGCCTTGTAGTAATACACAGATTAATGGAGATGGATTAGCTTAGGATATGAGTTAGCCAGAAATACACATAAGCTATTGGCCAAACACTATTGCAAATACTATGATTTCTGTG
Source organism: Alexandromys fortis (assembly GCF_014885135.2). Lineage (NCBI taxonomy): Eukaryota > Metazoa > Chordata > Mammalia > Rodentia > Cricetidae > Alexandromys > Alexandromys fortis. Next base: position 14,230,823 of record NW_026067949.1, read on the forward strand.
TGGTTATTTTGTGGCTGAGCAGCGGGGAACAAACAAGTGGCCTCCCTACAACAGATGTCCTTTCTCTGTATGGTTTCACCTTTCTTGATGAGTCCCATTCATGTCATTTTTCAGAGACATGTGGATACTTAAGGTAATTAATTCATTGGCATGAATTTCCACATGGTAGAGGACATGATCTCATATCACAGTTAAGTAGGTGAAAAAAGAATATGTCTTTGACTTTGAGATCTATTCATTGGCTCGTATATCAAGCTATCTAGAAGCTTTTAATTTGGGAACATCTGACTGGTATGCCAGAATCACAGCTGAACCATAAGTTCATAGGAAGTCACTCATCAAGTATTATCCAAAGCACAATGCATGTGCTAAATTAGTTTTTAATTCTTGATAGAGATCAACAGTTAAAAACAGGTGTGAACCTCTCCTCTACTTACCATCCATCCCACATCAGCTTTCCGAAGCAATTCTTCCAATCAATACCCTACCACCAAAAGTCATAGTTCTAGTTGTGTCCTCACCAGTGCTAATTTTAATACCAAAATAGAAAAGGCAATGGACTGCTGCCATATATGAAGGACATGGACATGCCACTCAAACCAAACAATAATTAAAAATATAAAAGAGTTGCTCTTTGGTCTGTAGAAGTGAGGTTCCAAGGGAAAACTTCTGCCCTTCCCCAAATGAGGGAGACAGATAATCAAAATCTAAGGGACTCGATGCTTATGAACTGAAATCTTTACAGAAACCAGTGCTAAGTCTGGAAGAGTTGAAGTAAAATTAGTGCATGTTTGCATGCGCGCACAAACACACTAAATAAATCATTCAATGTAAACATTTAAATGAATCTATCATCCATCATATTTAAATAACAAAATTCTAGAACAGCCAAATATAAAAAAATGGTGAGAAGATCAAATGCTACTAGATACATGGAAGAAAGGAATGAACAAGTAAAGCATAGATAGAATTTGTAGCAATAAAAAATACTCTGATACCATATCCATGTGTAACTGGAGGTGTCTACCCTGTTCTCCAGTTATCGAATAACCACTCTGCGGCTTAATATTAATTACAAACTGTTTACTGTTTGGCACATTAGTTCAGGATTATTATTAACTAGCTCTTCCAACTTAAATTAACCTATTTCCATTATTCTATATTTTATCACAAGCCTTGTGGTTTGTTACCTCACATCTTGCTGTGGCTGCTGGCTTCTCTGAGACTCGGCCTTCTTTTATCCTGCATCTTTGTTGAATTTCCTGTCTGTCTCTATTGTACCTGGCTATTGGCCAAATCAACTTCTTTATTAGCCAATGGTAATAAAATATATTTACAGCATGCAGAAGGACATCCCACATCATCCATGAATACATATTTGTATATTATGGAAGTCTATGGAATCTTTAACATCTAGAAATTCTGATTAATCTGTGGGCTTTGGCTAATAATGATGTATCAAGAGGTGCACAATTTTGATAAAAAAAAGTGTCCCACTAAATTGTGAGATATTTTCAACAGGAGGAGCTGTGTATGTTTGTGGCAAAGGCTGCATGAGAACACTTGTCAAACTGTCCCTACTTGTGAGACAACCAATGACATTCTTAGGTAGAGATTTTTTTAAGTGACTTGTTGTCTAGCACAAAGGAGTAGAAACTTTGAACAATCTCTTTGAAGTAAAGCTATACAATCCATAGAGATGACAAAGTATCTTCCCAAAACAGAAACACTTTGAGGCACAATGAATTTTCGTAAATGCATTAACCAACCTGACAATTGAACTTAAAGTTTGAAGATGTCCTCCCTTGAAAATTTCTGGTTAGTTCTTTATTTTGTAAGCCAAGAACACATTCTTCTTTAAAGCTATGCTTTAGTTTAATAAAAAAAAAAATGGTACCAAGGTAACTGTAGAGTGTATTGAAATAGCAAAAAGAAATTGAAAGTTAAACTGTAGTTTTTCTTTAACAATAACATAGCTTTATATAAAAATCTTAGGAAGAAATCTTTTGTGTCAAACTGATATTACTTTATGGTTGACAGAAACAGGTAGGTACTTATCATTAGCTAGTTTAGTGGTATTGTTCTGTACAGAAAATATGAAGTAAGTTATTGAAGTCAGTTTATAACACCTGAGATGAAGATTTCCTCAAGAAGACATTAAGAGTTCCTGGTCACATCTTTCCTTCTATGATGAACAGGATTTATTGCTAAGAATTGGGTGGTGGTCGGTGGAGGACCACAATATAGGAAGAAGTTGCCAGATGACCTAAATTAGAGACACATCAATTAAAACAGAGTGGGCTCTCTATAAAACTATAGACTGTTTAAAAGCTTTTGTAAAGCAGAATGTTGTATTGTGAAATAAAAGTCCAAACTAGCTCTGTAAACAAGGGCTTCCATAGAAATCAATATATTTACCATAATTACCTTTTGTGTGCAAAACAGCTTGCATGGAAATTATGTTAGCACAAAGGATACAAATAATGAACTATCTACTCGGGAACACATTAGTGATGCTTTTATAGAAAATGCTTTGCCTAGAATAGCCATGAAATGGACAGACGTCCAATAATGACTTACAAAAGTAATTAGTGTTAAACATCAGATATATTCTTACATTTGTTTTCTATTTCCATCCATTTGCCTGCAAACTTCAAGAAGTCCTTGTTTTTTACTGCTGAGTAGTACTCTAATATGTATATATTCCATACTTTCTTCATCCATTCTTCAATTGAAGGGCATCTAGGTTGTTTCCAGGTTCTGGCTATTACAAACAATGCTGCTATGAACATAGTAGAGCATATACTTTTGTTGTATGATAAGGCCTCTCTTGGGTATATTCCCAAGAGTGGTATTGCTGGGTCCAGAGGTAGGTTGATCCCGAATTTCCTGAGAAACCTCCACACTGTGGTGTGTTAGGTGGGTTTTGTGAAAGCCAGAGAACAGCATTCAAAAGTCAGATCTCTCCTTCTACATGTCCATTAATTGAACTCAGGCTCTCAGGTCTTGCGGGAGGCCCTGTTACCTGCTGAGCCATTTTGACTCAAAGCTTTAAAGTTCAGGTAAAAAACAAAAGTTTGAGTTCATCAAAATTGTGAATAGAATTTCTTGCAAGATAGTGATATGATCCATGCTGTATAGCATTTGGTATTCACATTACTGATTAATGGAACAGAAGACTGAAAAGATTTTATAGGAAAATGTTAAGACTCACTATGAACATATTTTGTATGTGAAACAATTGTCATAATGGAATTACAGGGAACATACACTGGCATGATTTATACATTTAAATGTAAGTGGGAATTATCTGCATCTAATCACCACCAATTTGCTCTGAATTGCATTGTGAATATTGTGATTTTAGACTCTCTTCATTCCACCACGATAGCAGAACAGCAATTTATTCTTTTCTATGACAGTCAAAAGATTTTATGGAAGTTTTGAAAAAATTGGCAAAGTTAAAGTGAAGAAGAAAATAGCTTCTAGACTATTCACATCAGGCAGATGTCATTATAATTGAAGTCAAAGATAAAATATATAGTGTACTTGATAAATTTAGACTGAACCTAATGGTCATAGAGACAGAAATGGAAATGATATTACATAATTTCTGCCAATTATTACTTGAAATGTCTAAGTAGTCTTTGGATTTTTCTCTCTAACTCACAATTTTTCTTTGCACTACTATATGAACTGTAAAATACGAGTTCATTTTACCTTGCATTTTTGGTTACTCCCTCAAAATTTATTTTATTCTGTCACTGTTCTGTGTAATATTAGTGTGAAATACCTTCAACATGGCCTATGTTTAGGTGGGCAATGAATAAGGTACACTGATATAATAGCTAAAATAACAATGTAGTTCTTTTTTAAACACTTTCAAAAATTTTTGGTTAATAGTGTTTGCATGTATGTATATATGTGGTGTGTGTGTGTATATGTATGAGTGCTTGAGTTCAAGCATGTGTACACCATGACATATGTGTAGAGGAGCGAGGGCAGCATTCTGGAGTCTGTCCTCTTTCCACTGTCGGTTAGGGGATTTAACCAGTGCTATGCTTGTGCAAAAAGCACCTTCACCCACGAGCCATCGGGCTGATGCCAAAATGTGGCTCTTGATGTTCAAGAATTAATCATTTTAATCCTGCTTGTCATCACCGTAGATTTTATAGTTGTATTTCTTATTTTGTTTTCGGTGTTATAGTTATATTTCTGACTACACCTTACAAGTGAGTAATATTTGTCAAGTGTTCCTTACTACATCTTTTTAGAAAACTCTTTCCCTGCAATCAGTTCATAAACCAAATCCAAGTGTGTAATACTCCCCCATGAAACAGATTTAAGAAATGTGCATTTCATATTAATATCTTTTATTTTGTGTCTGTTTCCTGTAATAATTAAGAAAATAAATTTTTTCTTACCTCAAAAAATGGTTATAACCTAATAAATTGTTGGGTTTTTTTTAATAATGAGTCTCCTCAAAAGTACAATCACCAAATTGATGATAATATTTAGAAGTGGGGACTTTGGGGGATGGTTAAATCATGAGGGTGGAATTACTACTATTATTGAAGTTGGTGCCCGGTCTCAGTAGGCTTTTTTGACATTTCTGCCTGCCATGTGAGGACACCGAGGAGACACTATCTATGTAGCACAAATATCAAATCAGCTAGTGTCTTGATCCCAGCATTCCCAGTGTCTGGAAACTTGAGGAAAACCTTTCTGTTGCTAATAAATGATCAGCCTCAGGCATTCTTTAACAGCAACCCAAATGAATTAAGATCCCTGTTAAAATCATTCTGAATCAGCTAACACATCCTGAAGACACATATGAAGTCATTGGTGTGTAGTATTATCTTAAAATGGATACTTAGTGAAAGTTTCCTGCACTTGATGATACTCATGAGTAGAATACTCACAACCAGGTGAGCTTTAGTATTGAATCACAGCAGTGGGATTTCTAGGAACCAAGCAGCCTCCAGTTTGTCCCATCATTTTCTCTGATCACTTATTCATCACCAGAAAGGCTTCTTTTCTCTTCCTCAGTTTTGTATAAAGAGCTTGGGATATTTGAGAGAGTCCACTGTAGAGCTTGTATCAGCAGCCTTCTACAAGTGCCGTCTTCCCATGGGACCAGAGAAAAGCTGTTTCCTCCACTGTTTGCACAATACAAATATTCTGGTTTGTTTTGTGGCTCTGTTGTCTTAGAGGCTAAGTAATCTGACGTTCATTCCCTCCGTGTGTAATACAATTCTCACTGTAGCGGTTTGCTCTCCACTTTCCTCATGTTTGCCAAGTAGCTGTGCGTCCACGACTCCATTCAGGTCATTCAACACCAAGACTCCTTGAGGAATCAAACATTTCATGGCAATTTCTACCAAAGCTACTGTTTAAATCAAACATCAAAATTAAAGCTGCAACTTGGTTCTGAGATTCCTTTGTTCGCAGAGCCTTTAAATTGGCCACGATCAAGGGCCTTAAAGCGGAATACATGTTACTTTGCTGCATTTGAGGAACCCATGATTCACAGTATCCTTGAGAAAAACCCAAGCATCTTTAAACCAAACATTTGAACAAATTAATGAATATATAAATTCTAATTATATATATCTTAAATATAAAAATATATAAATCCAAATCCTTTATTTCATTTAAATACAAAGTATGCTTGGAAAAATACAAGCCTTTATTTATTATTATAGTACTTCTGACATTGATTCCAAGACTTCAGTAATTGCTTTGAAAATCACGTTCCAAGCAGGAAAATTAGGTGTATTTCTTTTTAACCTCAGTTTTCTTTTGCCCTTGTATAGCTAACTTAGAACCTTTGTTAGTTATTTAAAAATCAATATCTTATAGAGAGAAAATTGCTTTTACGTTTTACTTTACAGTGTTTTGGTACATACAACATTATTGCCCTAAGAGAATAGATTTTAGCTGTATAAGTCAACAACAAACCGTATGCTGGGACTGAGTTCAGCAGGTTCAGCCTCACCGGATTCTATTGTGTGGCAAAGGAGAAGAGGTCAGGAAGGCAGCATCTGTTTTTACATTTGTTTTAGAGAATCATTGATAATTCAGCTCAATTTTGTTGATTGGCAGCTTGTTGTATTTTTCGTTGGTTTTTGTGTCAGTTTTCGTTTTTATGATATGACTTGGAAAGAGTGGTTTTCCATTTGTCAGGATGAAAACAGCAGCCTCAAAGACATTCATAGAGATATGTATATTTACCTCTTGGCTGTCATAGAAGTTAAAGTCAGAGTCACTTTTGCCTTTCTCTGTGGTGTTTCAGAAGCAATGTGGATTTTATTGTTTCTTGTTTTCTAGTGTTTAATGCCATTGCCTGAGTGTTCATTATAGAGAAGAGCCTTCTAGTTTCTCCATTGTGGTGGTTTGAAAGAAAAATGACCCCCATAAGCCCATAGGGAATGACAATATTAAGAGGTGTGTGACCTTGTTGGAGTGGGTATGGCTTTGTTAGAGTGGGTCACTGTGGGGCTGGGCTTTGAGTTCTCATATACCCAAACTGAGTTACTCAGTTTACTTAGTGCTACTCAGTATCCTTCTACTGCCTGCAGATCAAGATGTAAGGACTCTCAGCTCCTTCTCCAGCGTTATGTCTGCCTGCATAATGGCATGCTTTTCATCACAAAGAGAGTGGACCAAATCTCTGAAACTGTAAACCAGCCCCAGATAAATGTTTTCATTTATAAGAGTTGCCATGATCCTGGTGCCTTTTCACAGCAATAAAAACCCTAAGATATCTAGTTTTGGAAAGAAAAAAAAAAAAAAAAAAAACGAGGCATATCATAATGCATCCTCCAGCATGTAAGATGCTCACTGATTTGATAAGAAACAGGAACAAAGAAGGGCCCATCCCTTCTTCAGAGTACTAGCAAAGCTGGGGTGGACTACTGTTGAGACATAAAACTCAAACTGTAATTTGAAAAGCAGGTGGATTATAACTAATGTGGTTAATGGACACAAAACATGGCCCACAAAATCAACTAAATTGTACTCATAGGAGCTCACAGAGGCTGAAGAGGAAATCAAGGAGCCTGCATGGGACTGTGCTAGGTCCTCTGCATTTGTGTTCTGGTTTTAAGTCCTGTGTTCTGTAGGGCTCCTAACAGTGAAAAACGGGGTGTCTCTGGCTCTTTTGTCTGCTCTACTGATTTGCCTACTGAATTCAAACCTCGGTATGAATATTTGGGCCTTGGGTGGCTTGCTCTATCTGAGAAAAACAGAGGAAGAGTACTTCTGGGGTGAGGGGGAGTACCAGGGGGAGTGCAGGGAGAGGAAACTTCAGTTAAGATGTATTGAAAACAGAAAAGTAAGAAAATTTTAAAAATTAAATGAAAAAAAGAGTGACAGTATGCAAGTATGTCCAATATAAACTAACTTTTGTCAAGCGGAAAGCAGGTAGTTAAGGTCTTGAGTCCCACACACTGAACATACTTTAGGGTATTAAGATGTATGTAAATGTCTCCAGAATTAAAGTTGGAAGACACTGCTAGTGGTTCTTTCTGTGAAGTAATTTATAATTATTTGCTAAATGGTTTAATCAGATAATTAAATATAATTAGCATTGGTTACTGTTTTCACTTAATGTGGATAGTGTTTCTTTTTTTGGGGGGGTGTTTGCTCCTTTCTTTTTTTAAATATTTATTTATTTATTTATTTATTATGTATGCAATGTTCTGTCTG
>NW_026067949.1:14238683-14249318 GCF_014885135.2 Alexandromys fortis
TAGTCCTCATTGTCCACTATGTTCAGCGAGACCGGTTTTAACCCGGGCTTTTTCAGACCCAGGCCAGCTGGCCTTGGTGAGTTCCCGATAGAACATCCCCCTTGTCTCAGTGTATGGGTGCACCCCTCGCGGTCCTGAGTTCCTTGCTTGTGCTCTCTCTCCTTCTGCTTCTGATTTGGACCTTGAGATTTCAGTCTGGTGCTCCATTGTGGGTCTCTGTCTCTGTCTCCTTTCATCGCCTGATGAAGGTTAATATTCAGGAGGATGCCTATATGATTTTCTTTGGGTTCTCCTTCTTATTTAGCTTCTCTAAGAACCCGAATTATAAGCACCGCTGGGAAGGGCGTTAGGTCAGACATGGGTTTAAAAGCAGCATCGACCTTCACCAGCTGTCTGAGCTGAGCGAGCCCCTGTGGGGAAGCTCTCTCCTGTGTTATCAGGAGGGTGTGCAGTAGACACATCTCTGTTAGGAACCTGGCATCAAGGATGAAATCAGTGGATACTAATTGTCCTTTTTTTTTTTTTTTTTTTTTTTTTTTTTTTTTTTTTTTAAAAATCCTTCCTCTTCTCGATTCGAGGAAAAATCTATTCAGATCACTACCTCGGGGTGAAGGCCAATGGAGAGCGGCTGAGGGCAGACAGGAACAAAGTAGAGTCAATGGGCTTCCCTGCTTCCTGAAGAGAAGCTGGTCCCTTGGAAAGGACTTAAATTGAGTCTAAGTCTTGACAAAAAAAAATAATCATGGTCAATTGGAAAATATCAATTTAAAGAAGCAGTAAATTTCAAAAAATTATCGACGTGGGACTTTACTGTGGGAGTGCTGGAAACACGAGACAGCTGAGGTCAAGGGAATCAGATGAGGGTTAATACACAGTCAGGATTTATTCAGATACCTGTCGGTTTTTAATATGTGAAGTATTTTTCTTTACTTACTGAGTATCACATAATAGTTTTATATTAGAAAAAGTGAATGTGTATTATCGCTTCGTCAGTCTGATATTTAGTTTATTTTAAATTAAATATTCCACGAGGATTGTCCTGGGTTTCTTTAATTTTTAGGAGTTTTCTGGGCCCTTCTAATATGACATATTACATAGCTTTAAGATAAGAGTTTGGTATAAAGCATGGATTTTAAATATGTGATTATAAAGTAAAAATTATTTCCCTAAAATTATAATGATAAGTTTATAGTTTTTATTATAAATAATTCTATAAAGTATTGTGACCACTATACTTTGTTAGGGAAAGTAAAGTATTAACAAATAATGTATATGAATTTATTGGTATTTAGATTATGATGCCCCAGGTATTGATTGATGATTTCTATATCATCCTGGCCTTCAATGGGATGATACTTATAATTAGAAATAAACTAGTGTCAAAAACTACACAATCTTGGAATCAATGAGGAAGAAAAGAAGCCACTCTCAAAGGACACATTGTTACCATTTGTACGACAGCCTAACAAGAAAGAGTTACTGGGATGGGGGTCAGAGTTGCCAAGTTTGGGATGTGGTTGCTAGGGTTTGGGAATGGGAGGGCTTGAATATGAAAGTAAAATAAAAGGAAGTGTGAAGGCATGAAATTTTCTGCACTGAGTTTGTAATGGTAGATTAATGGATCTTTTAATGTGCTGGACTTATAGGAGTCTATATCAAAAGTCAAAGAACTACGTGATAATGATGTAGGTATAGTACACCTACATGTGGGTAGATGGAGGTGTGTAAGAGGAAACATGTGCCCAACGAGTAACAAGTTTCAGTGGGGCCATGAGAATGGGACTAAATGTGGGTTTCTAGTATAATGTGGTTAATGCTTTTTCCTGTGTGTTTGTGTGTGTGTGTGTGTGTGTGTGTGTGAGACTAGGTTCGTGAGCAGGATTAATACTGCAGAGAAATGGAGGCTTTCTTCAAGCTAGATTACTAGAAACAATCCAATTGAAAGAAACAGGAGAGATAAAATACCAAGACCACCTTGCAAAACAAGTAAAATCGATGAAACAGAAAAGATCTTTAAATCAATCCTATAAAAGGAGGAAATAAGAAAGTAGCAATTTACCATAAACAGCAGAGGTAAAACATCATAGAATGACACAGTTGTACTGCTGAATGGAAAAGTAAACATTCAAATTAAAAGCAAATAAGTGTATTTTCAGATGGATAAAAGCTGAATTTTTTGTTTTTTAGGTTGAATTATAAAAGTTGAAGATAACCAAGTTTTTCCTAGCTAAACAAAACTAAATCAACACTCAGTGCAAACAGAACTAAATAAGAAGAATCCAAGACACCAAAAACAATTAATATGTATAGATAAAAAGATACCACTTACCTCAGTTTTTTTTAAAAAACTAAACAAATAACATGTTTGCTTATTCCAACAATAAATGGTGATAAAAGCTCTGCAGCATGAGCAGAAATAAAATTTAAACAAAAGAAAAAAATAGGCAGTAGTTTAAAACGTAAGTTATTGTTCTATTTGTATAGATTCAATGAGATAATTTGTTATTCTAAATAGGCTAATATAGATCAGAATGAATATTGTAATACCAAAAGGCAATATATTAAATTAAATGGTTTAATAGTCAAACAGCAGTAGATAAGTTAAAAGAAACTAAAATAAATTTAGGAGAGGAAAAGCAGAGAGAGAAACTAATAAATAAATATGGAGATAGTAGTGAGATGGAGTATTTTAATTCAATTACACCTGTAGCTAGGGAATGCAGATACACTGTAAGTAAAGGACAGAAATTCCACAGCTGTTCACAAAGGCACCACTCAGCTGTCTGGGAGCCACGCATGCACAGGCGGTGTGAGAAAATCTTGGAAATGATGCAGCCTACAAACAGTAATCTAAAACAAATCTAAGATGAGAGGGACTATTACCAGAGGTGGAAAGATGTTACAGCAATTCCAGTGACAAACCTTCAGTGTCAGGTGATGACTACTGAAGCCTGAGCCCTTGGTAGACGAGCTTTGAAAAGCATCTGGGAGGTGTGAGAATCCCTAGTCAGGAAAGCAATTGTATTTTAAGATGTAGCATGCGAAGGATATTTTTGGTAAGCTAAGTTTAACTGCATTAGAGGAATCTGTTTGCTGTATGATGTACAGATAAAAGCAAGCATGTCAAAAAATATTTTGACTGGCTAAAATGTAGATGAAAATAAAGTATAAAGGAAATAGTTAACGTTTACACAGAGCCTCATATGCTCTGCCTCCTTTTTCTATGATCTCTCTTCCTCCTCTTCACTCTACCCCACCTAGTCTCTCTCTTGCCACCCCTTTTTCTATTTCTCATTTTAAACTTTGTGAAGGGCACATTTTTTTTTAAATTGAGTTCTATTGAGTTTATCTTACATGGAATGAAGTCTGCACCCCTGTATGTTCATAGTATGGTCTTTTCCAGAAATTTCACTCTTAATAGACATCTATACTTCTAGTTTCTACAATAAACATTTTTATATTCTTGATAGAAGTTTATAGAAACAGGTTGTTTGTGCTGTATGATATGCATTCGAGTCATGTAATAAGTGGACAGTACAACTTTACGGTGCAATTTCACACCCTTTGTATAAGTTTTACTTATACTATGCCTTGTTTCTTGTCATAAATAAGATAGATGTTCTTTTATAATGTGCTCTTTTTTTTTTCTTTTTTGCACCTTTCCAGAGAGAACTTGGAAAGCTTTGGTTGAGTATTATTGTGGAAAAGAAGCAGGGCACCAGCTCAAGAGTAGAGAAAGAAGCTGATGGGTAGATGGGCGGCTGAATGGCCCATGCACAGGAATAGGTGTGGAAGTAAGCAGGGAAAATGTCGGCCCTTAGCTGGGAAAAGTGTAACTACTTTTACTGCTCTCTTCTCAGCTGCAGCGTCTGCTTTGCCTCTTGTAGGGCTCGCGGGGTCTGAGAGTCATAAGACAGACTGATGTTTCTTTGAAAATTTTATTTTGTGTTTCTCTAAGCATTCTAGCAACCAGGTGTTTTTTGGAAATTCTGCACTATAAGTAGTAGCCCTTTTTAATTCAAATTTTGCCAGAAAATGGTTTCTAGTAATGAAACTCAAAGGATCAACTTCATCTTTGTTCAATGCGTTGTTCTGACAAAAGATTCCTATTGTCCCAGATTCCAGATCTCTTAAGTCAGCAGTCTTCTGATGTCAGGTATTCCCCAAGCATTCTGCTCTGGTATTGTAGCTCTTAATGAAATCAGTGGGCTGCTATGGCTTAGGGAATCTGGGCTTGAACATTGGCAATATAAAGGTAATTCACATAATTGCGTTTCATTCTTCATTGGAAATCCGTTAATAGGTAAAAAGTGTAAGTGCCAACAAATCCTTGCTTAATTTTCTTAAATAATTTTATTTGACAAGCCTTCTAAACATAAACAATGTTAAAAGAGTTTAATTCTTTTATTTTTATTATTACTTCTTTTGTTTTTTGATATTACAATATGTTCTTGGGAAGAAAGAGCATACCATAAAGAAAACATTTTTTTTAAATATTGCTTTGCAGATTCAATTTAATTTCAATAAAGTTAAGGAGAATGTTTTATTCTTTGAATTTTAGAAGTTGGCCATGAAGTTCATATGGAAAAACATGCAAGGAAGTGGCTGCAGGGAAATCCACCTTTAAAATAGTGCAACAGGATGGAGGATTAGCTCACTGCCAAATGTACGTTAAAATGGATCCATAGGTTGGAGCTGTTGTATTTTTTGCATGAATAAATGAAATAATGATGGAATTCATCAGACTATTTTGAAAAAGATTTGGCTGTAATTGGAAATTATACTTGTTGCAGTGGAAGCTATTATCTGTATAAAGGTATTCCAATGCATTAAGAGGAAGGAAATAACTCTAGACGCAGCTCTTGATGTCTCATTTGCTGTGAAAAGCTTCATCCCTTTTAAGGGCTTATCTGATCAGGTCTGTCCTGTGAGGATGATCTTCTTAGCTTAAAGCTAATTGTTAGGGAGTGTTGTGTTTGCTAGCCTCATGTTCACTCGTAGCTGAATTAGTTCTTGAAGGAGTAGTCTGAGGTGGTACACCTGCTGCAATGGGCCCATTAGTGATCCACTCTTTCCTGATCAGCTAAATGGCATGGGACAATGGTCTTTATTCTGTCAATTATATTAAATAAATGCTGGTTGGCCAGCAGCCAGGCAGGAAGTAAAGGCAGGACAACCAGACAGGAAGAAGAGGTGGGTCAGTGAGAATAGGAGAATTCTGGGAAGAAGGAAGCCCATTCCCCTGCAGTCCTGGGTCAGACACAGAGCAAACAAGGTGTGACTGCCTCACTGAAAAGGTACTTAGCCATGTGGCTAACACAGACAAGAATAATGGGCTAATATAAGTTATGAGAGTTAATAAGAAGCCTGAGATCATGGGCCAATCAGTTTATAACTAATGTAGACCTCTGTGTGATTTCTTTAGAACTTAACGGTTGCTGGAACCCAGCTTGTGGTACAGAAACTTCCACCAGAAGCTAAACATATCACAAAGCATTACAGAGTCAAAAACATTTCACTGATGAAAATATTAGCATTCATTTTTTTCATGTTAATTCAACAATGTCTCATTGAGAGCCTTTGTTTTAAGAGAACTGGGTGACTACAGTGGAGAGTTTTAACCAAAGATGTAGTTACAACTCTTCCAGTATGGATTCCTTATGAAGTCATTTTGCAAGGATTTGTTGTAGCATCCATTAATAATAACAGTAGTGGTGAACAAAGAGCTGTTTTTTTGGCATTGGTTTTAGAAGATTTGTTAAAAATCCCAGTAAATTATAGCTGTCTTTAAATAAAAGTTTTTAAAGACATCAATCACATATAAGGTTTCAAAATAACTCCTCTGTATGTTTCAACATAATATATTTATTTAGATCATTATCTAGGTTTCCTGTTCAATGTCATTGATGAGTATTTGTCATTATTGATTAGTAGGACTTAGAATTAAAATTCTAGCTCTAACTGAATATTGTAATTAGAACTTCCTTTCTCTAAAGTATGCAAAGATTTAGGTATGATTTTTTTCTTTGATTTTTTTTTTTTTTTACAATTTATTCGTGACGTTTGGTTGTTTGGTTTGGTTTGGTTTTTACATCCCAACTGCAGCAGAGGGCTAATTTTTAAGCTTTAGATTGTAGTGTAAGGAGTCCCTAAAATCCAGGGATCCATGGAAAAGCTTGATTAAAAAAATCAATCATAGAATAAAAGTTTTTCATTTAGTGACAGCACTTTGAAGTTATGTTGGTGGAATCCTTTTAATAAACCAGAGGAACTTTAGAGCCTATCACACAAGCATCTCGTTCTCTTTCTCCTGTGACTGTTCTAGTATAGAGACAATGTCAAACCAAACCTTGCAGGACAGGCCAAGATTAAACCTTGCCTTTTTGATATTGTTTACATAAAGTCTTGTTTGCTGAATTGTACTCCGCACTCCTCTGTTTTTCTCAGTGGTAAGCAATCTGTCTTGCCCAAGATAACTTGCTAACACTTGGTCAATTAAAGAGAAACTGTTGTGGGTAATAATGTTTTCATTGAAAACCTTATGGCTTAGGGGAGTTTGAACAGAATGAAATGACAGCTTTTGCTTGGTAATTCACACTACACTCTTGCTTCAGTGACACAAACCCTGTAGAAATATGGCTCAAAAAATGGGTGATGTAAAGAAGAGCTGAAGATCAACAAGTCTGGAGTTTGAGACTCCCTCTGCTACAGAGTAGCTTGCCTAGCAAGAATCTATCTAATGTGCACTTTATTTACAGTCTGACTTTCAGAGAAATGTCTTTATTAGAAAACTCCTCTTCACCCAGGTTTAAGCAGAAAATGTCATTATTTCTAAAGGAGAACACAGAACTGCATGCTTATCCTTGATCAATGGTGATCGTGAGGGCAACTATGCCAGGGAATAACGCCTAGAAGGCACTGGGAATGCTTTAGACTCAATTGCACTACAAGCTTTAAGAACATATGTTTTCTTTGGTATAAAGACAATTATTTTTTGGCCCGACTTGTGAAATTTAAGATTCCATATCCACAAGGTAGAATTTAAAACTCAATTAGAGTTTCCATTTTTTTTTATTCTTGCTATGAGAGTTAAGCAAAATATACTAAAGGGCATTAGAGACAATTAAACTTAATATTTCAATAAATTTAAAAATCAAAAGCAGACAAGTACTCTTTAGCATCAAGTTATAAACAACTGTAATTTTGTTTTCAGGAAAAGACATTTTCAAACTCACATTGCATTCTCTTAAACATTCACTTAAAAGCAGCCCCAGTTACTTGATTGAATAGCAGTAGCAAGTAAACATTAATTTGTAGTTGATAAACACAAAAGTCGTGAAACATGCACAGATGTTTATAGCACGCTTAGTTTAGAGAAACTAAGATAGCACTTTAAGGTTTTATACCTGTGATTATAAAATGAAGAGTGCCATTGAAAATTAAAAGTATTATTGCTAAGTTCTTGTATCTTTTTAAATTGAAGCACTTTATCCAATTTTCTTGGGAAAGGAAAAAAAAACATTGGTGTAGGGAATGACAGACCGCCACACTAACATCATTAAAAAGAAATTATTCTTAAATTATCCTCCATAACTATATTTTTATTCCTTTTTTGTTTTCTTCTGCCAATGTTGGTATACGGAACCTAGAAACTTTATTTAACCATCAATAATCAATGTTATACTCCTAAGGACACAGGAGTATACTTTCAATTCCAATGTATCAGTCATTTCCTTCTTGCTATGGTATTCCTTTTGTCATTTAAACAGTAAGAGTTTGGATTAAGAGCTTTGTCTTCCTAGATTTGTTCACTTTCTAAACATTCTTTTGCCCACAAGTATAAGGTATGACATCATTTTTTAAAAGGAGCTTTATCCTACAGGGATTCATTTCCTCTGTGTTCACTCTGTCCCCTTGAAAATTCTCTGCAAATGTAAACAGCTCTAAGGCACCATGCAAATTTTGCCAAGGGAAAGTCCCAGGATCCTTCACAGCTGATTTCATTCTCATAATGGATTTCCTTCCTCCACACACTTGGTATCTGGTCTTGCATCTTACAGTGTCAAAGCCCTTGATTTGTCAGTTCTCCAGTAGAGGACAGGTTCACACCAAGCACATCCTAAGACTAACTCACAATGTTAAAAGGTCTGGCAAACTAGAATCTTGTAGACTCCAGAGATAACCTATTTTCTTTCAGAAAATAAACTTGTAGGAAGTCTACTTTGCTGCTTGATAGGACTTAAGGTTAAGCACATCATATAACTGAATTTTTAATGGCAGAAGAAAATTATTAGTGTGTGCAGCCTCAACTGAGCAAACTCCTCAGGTCTGTGATATTGCCTTGGTTTCTAGGGCTCAGCAATGATCAATATCCATCCTTCCTGACAGCTGCCTTTTAAGTTCTGTTGGGTCAGATTAGAGTCTGGCTGCCTTCAGTGTCTGTTGATGGTAACTTTCCTTGCTCTGGGCTTATCTGTATGTATGATTTTTAATTTCCAACAAAAGTTTACAATATAAAAGCTTTCTAACTATGGAAAGTAGATCCACTTCTCTCTAGTACACTTGGTTTTCTGTGGAGCATTTCTCTTTGAAGAACAACTTGATTGTCAGAGAATGGGTGATTTCAGAACTTGTTTCCTTTTTTACATCAGTTTAGTGATATTATAATTCTTCCTGAATTTATTCAGTTGGTAGTCCACGTTTAAGTGAATGTTCACACTTCTGTAGCTACCTGATCTTTTAAAAAAGGATCAGAAAAACACTTGTAGGAAAACCAGTGTTTTCAACAAGCAATGCTGGTCAAACAGGATAGCTACCTTTAGAGAAATGAAACAGGAAACTTACCATTCACCCTTCACAAAGCTCAAATCAAAATGGATCAGGTGCACATAAAACTGGGAGGGAAGCATGGTGTGGTGGGAGGACAGAGGAGGAAATTGGAGGTGATGGAGTGGGCAGTAGATTTGACAAAACACATTTTATTCTTATATGAATTTCTCAAAGAATAAAAATGTTATTGTTAAAGAGATGGAGAAAGTAGAAAAAGCAGTAGAACCAAACCAAGAGAACAAAAGATCAAAAATATCATATACTATCTAATATGCAAAACCTGGATTGTATGTACATACGCATACACACAAACACATATTTGACATGAAAATTTTATTGTTAACTATAAATGTCTCCTGCATAGTAGTTTTTTTTTTTCTGGATAACCTCTTTTGACATTTAAGTTAGTGATTTCCTCCAGGAAACTGATGATCACTTGAAAAACAAGGAAAGTGATGTATTCCATGGGAATTTTTTGACCTAAGAAAACTGTGCAGAGGGCACTTTGTACAACGGAAATCGTATAGGTTGTTTGATTTATTTCATTCTATCAGTCATTTACTTGGTCGAGATCAAATGCCTCCTGTGAATTAGGCACAGTGCCCCCTTCTAGCTTCGTACTGCCCTATATGGGGACCATTAACTAAACATACTAAATAACTCCTGAGCTGTGGGAATAACACCAAGAAGTAGAATGTAAAGTTCTAAAAAAGACTTGAATCACTTTTCTCATTGACCAGCTGTGGGTCTCTTTGTTCATGACTCTGGAGCACTAAGCCTTAAATGGTAGGTCCTTGTCAAAGCCTTCTCCTCAATGCTCAAGTATCCGTGTTGAAAGGAGGTGGTAAGACAGTAAAAGCCAGCCAGGCAGTCATGGCATATGCCTTTAATCCCAGCACTTGGGAGGCAGAGGCAGGTGGATCTCTGTGTGTTCAAGGACAGCCTGGTCTATAAAAGCTAGTTCTAGGACAGGTTCCAAAGCTACAACGAAACCCTGTCTTGAAAAACCACACACATACACACACACACACTCACACACAAACACACACGCTCATACACACACAAGACAGTAAAAGCCATAGGTGGTATCACTCGGAAAACTGTTTCTTACGGACAAAATAAGGCCAATTGTACAAACTCACAGGGACTGTAATGGTATGGCCCAAACCTGTACAACTCCAAGCCAGACAAAATCCCAGCATAGAGAAGGGGTAGTAGATACAAATGCTCACCCCTAACTAAGGAACTATTTGCTACTGACAGGTGTTAGACAAGGAAAAATCAGTTTCCTTCAATGGATAGATACTGTGTGTAGCAGCCGCACTCTGGACCAGTCCCCATGCTCAGGAATAAATCGCCAACACAGAATGGACGGACTCCATAGTTTTTGTGTGCTTCTTTTGTTTGTGGTATTTTTGTCTTTAGAAAGTTTGTTTTGATTTCTTTCACTTTTTAGAGAGAAGGAACATGAAGTTAGGTGGGTAGGGAGGTGGGTAAGATTTGAGAGGAGTTGAGAGAGGGTAAAAACATAGGATCAAGATATATTGTACAACTCTAAGGAGGGAAACACACAAACTCTACGACTAAAAAAGTGACCGGAGTTAACAACCCCTGGTCATTAATATCACTTAATGTCAATGGACTCAACTCACCTATAAAAAGGCACAGGCTAAGAGATTGGATACGAAAACAGGATCCAACATTCTGCTGTTTACAAGAAACACACCTCAACCACAAAGACAGGCACCTACTCAGAGTAAAGGGATGGGAAAAGGTTTATCAAGCAAATGGACCTAAGAAACAAGC
>NW_026067949.1:14254287-14306906 GCF_014885135.2 Alexandromys fortis
GGAGAGGGAGGAGGGGGGAAAAGGGAGACGGGGAGGGAAATGGGAGGCGGGGAGGAGGCAGAAAAATTTTTTTTCAATAAAAAATTATATTAAAAAAAGAATGAATGTTGAAATTCCCCAACTTTGATGAAAAACACAAACTTTTAAGTGGCCAAGTGCAGGAAAATGATAATATAACAATCCAAAGAAATTCACCAAGACACATCCTAAACATGTAAAAACTGGACTCAAAACTCTCTTGAAAAGAGCCAGAGATGCTTCTGTATTACCTACGGGAAAATACAAATTCAAGTGACAGTTTCTCATGGGAAACTGTGAGGACAAAGGGGAAAGCTGCAGTGTTTCTCAAGTGCCTGAAGAAATGAAGCTGTTCCTTTACGGATGAAGGAAAACTAAAGACTTTCGAGTAGACCTTCCCTTACCGGCTAATGGAAAGTCTGCTGGATTGAAACGTCAGGTACCGCTTAGTCATCTGTGGCTCCAAAGCCTTAATATCATCACACAGAAATGAGTAGACAATCTCCATTATCAAAGCGGTATCATTGCTCCCTCATGGAAGCAAGGAGAATTGCCTGAAACATCACAACAGCCCTGGTCAGAGACACCTCAGCACTTCAGGAGGATTTGGGGGGGGTCTATGACAACAAAGTTCTGACCCACCCCAGAAATAAATATAGAAGATATGAAACTGAGGTGGTGGCTGAGCTCAGAAGCACGTGACATCAGGGAAGAAAGTCTACAGGCAATTCAGACTTACTTGACAGTCTCCTATAGAAGCCAAGCCCAGCTCCCAAGGCCAGGGAGCCTTGGCGCCTCTCCCCTTGCCTGCTTTAACTCTGTTACAGGACACACTTGGAGCATCTTCCCCATAGCTCATGTGTTGGAAAGCAAATCCATATGGTGATTGAACTCGATGGTGAGTCTTTGAAATACTTAGGACAAGATAAGGTCAAGAGAGTAGGACCCTCTTGATGACGTCAGCATCACAAGAACCAGGAGAGACTGAAATCAACGCATGGGCTCTGTCTTGCCAGATGCCCTCCATCATGCCACAATGTACTAAGAACTCCCTCACAGGTATCAGGGCCGTGTTCTTGGGCTCCCAGCCTTCAGAACTGTGTGCCAAATAAAGCTCTGTTCTTTATAAGTTAAAAAAAAAGATATATTGTACAAATTTTTTGAAAAGCTTTAAATTCAAGAAAGTAAATTAGCATAAAAACTGAATATTGAGTATATGTTAAATGAAAATATTAGATTATATTTGCTTGAATAAAATATATTATGAAAATAAATATTATTATTTTAATGTGGCTACTGGATTATTAAATACCCATAACTCATACCTATTGCAATTGGTAACTGTCTACTAGAACTTCTGTAATAATTAAAACAGACATGGTCTTTGTCATGAATCAAGTCAGAGTTTGTATTTTATTGAACTTCGATATGGAAGACTCTTTCCAGTCAGTTGTCTTAGTTGCATAAACATGGTGAGTAGCTAATAGAATCATTTATGAGTAAATGATAATGTTTAAATATTTCTCTATTAAAAGCAATGTTATTCAAAGTAAGGCACCTTAAATCTGTAAGCATATGACATTCAATGTCTTTCATGGCTGCTTTATGACTTGCTTTATTATGGCACAGCAGCAATAATTGCTTCTTTGATTCTGCACAGAAAGCTCGTTCTAATTAATATCATAACTCTGAGATAAATCCTGCTTTGAAAATGAAGAAAAGGCTTCAGAATAATCATTTAGCTTTTGAAAATTCAGAGAAAAAAATGATGTGTAGTAAAATTCTAACTCACAATTATCTCATTTGGATAAAAAAAAAAAAAAACCCTCATCATTGCACATCCCTGGCTGGCAAGGAAGTCACTATGTGGTTCAGGCTGGCCTGGAACTCAGAGAGATCTTCCTGTCTCTGTCTTCTGGGTACTGCAACAGAGTCATGCACTGTAAGAACTGGCTCTTTTCAAATTCCATTCTCTCTCTTCTACAAAGCATCACATCCCTTGACGCTGAAGAAGAGGTCTTCACAGTGCTATTTTTAGGACTCACACTCATCCCAGATGTAGTCTTACCACTCACACAGCTACGGCACACTGTATCATTTATACCCAGGGAATCACATTCCTACAGTCTTGGACTATACCCTTTTATGGCCTTCTTAATGGGGACTTTTATGTCCTTCTAGCTAGTCTTGTTCAGTTATCTCATGAACTAGTTTTTCTGGTTTTCTTGCCCTTGTTATACGTTGCAATGAGGGTATTAATGCAGGCATGGTTAAGTTTTAATTCTTTAAGACATGCACTGATGGGCGTGGGTGAGTTGGGTTGTCTGTGTATTTTGACATCTTCACTATGAAGAAATACCTGTGCCAAGAGATGAATCATGATTCCAGCACTCAGATAGAGACCAACAGATGGCTTTTAAAAGCAGGGTACTTAGGCCCAAGTCAGCAAAATGAAATTTATTTACTCAAGACTAAAACAAATGATTTAATAATGATTACATTTGAATCTTCTTTGTTTTTTAAATGAACATCTGAAAACAGAAGATATGTTTCTACTATTTAATTACTGATCATAGGTTTCAACTCTGAAGTTTTATAAATGGAAAAGAAATCCCTCTACTTGGAAATGCTCTTTTTAAAAAATCAACTTTAAGAAAACTAAAAGCTAAAACATTTTCAGACAGTCATAAACTATTATTTTGAAAAGTAAAACATGCCATATATTTACTGCTTTAACAAACTCATCTAAACCACAATTAAACATTGTGGAACTCGTTATTTTTCATAGTAGCACTGTTAATTTATAGATTCAATAAGAATATTTTCTTCTTCTCAAGTAAAGACAGCTAAATCAGAGTTGCACTGTAGACCATGACATTCACTATTAGGCTAGACAAGTTTTTAATCAAGTGTTGAAATAGGAGCAGCAGGGCTGCGTCCCCGGCACCCGGCCGCCCGCATGGCTAGTTTATACCCAGAAATAATTACACGGAAACTGTATTCTTTCAAACACTGCCTGGCCCGGCTAGTTCCAGCTTCTTATTGGCTAGCTCTTACATATTGTTCTAACCCAAAAATATTGTCCTTTTAAACATCATATTAATGACAATATGTTGAAAAAATAGTCATTGATAAACACTTGCCCATACATTACAGAGGAGATTGGAACACAAGGCTCAATTATGGCTAAGCAGGAGGCCAAGCTGCTGTGGAATATTACTTTAACTGTGTAAAGGTGTGTTACGTTTATTTCAAAGCTTTTTTTGTTAACGATGCAAAAATTTGTTACAATTGTTTGATAAAATAAAATTAACCTGGGATCAGAATGATGAGTCAGCAACTAGCTATACTTCTGATATACAGGAAGTGAGAGGTAGTACTTATTTCTAGCTAGACAGAATCTACGATTGCCTAGGTGGCAGGCCTCTGAGGATACTGATGATGGATTATCTTTCTTGATTAAGATTAGCCACTCAGAATATTTGTGAGGGCTTATTTTGATTATGTTAATTGTTAAACCCACCATCTAAATTGTTTGTGGGATCATCCCCTGGTTAAAATGGAGTCAGTGAGCTGATCACTAGCAAACATGGATTTCTGCTTTTTGAGTTTGGCTGCCATATGACCAGCCAGCCTCCTTCTCCAGCCACCATGTCTTTGCTGCTTACTGTCACGCCTTCCCTGTTACCAAGGGCAGTATCTCTCTGGAACTATAAGTCAAAATAATGCTTCCTTCTTTAAGTTGCATTTTTCAGGTTATTTTAACACTGCAACAGGATAAATATCTAAAAGACTGCGTCACTTGCCTCCTTCTCCACTCCAAAGTAATAGAGTCACTGTCCCTGTCCTGGAATCTACCGACTCACTCACTAAAACCTTATAGACAACTTTTGTAGCATCCACACGATATTTCCATTAAAAATATCCCACACACATTTTCTTTGGCAAATACTTTTATCTCTGGGTATTCTTTTCTGTATACTATGATAGATAACTAGGAGAAGGTAGGCTTCCTTCTCCAAATTCTTAAGGTGGAAATGCCATTAAACTGAAATTCTCTTCTAATTTTATTTCATGGATTTTACTCTCAGAAATGTGGCTATTTTAATAAGTACACAAATGAGATAATAAGCATTTAAGGTATGAAGGCGATAAGGTCAAAGGCTTGCTTTACATTACGAAATACTTTTCATTCCAGCTCATTAGAGATGGATAGTTCAGGGAGGGGGTGGGGGGAGTCTGAATAGGTAACATTGACCATGTCTCAAAAAATGACAAAAACCACATTTTTTAAAAAGCCATTCTTGGGTTGAGGGGTATCTAGGTTGTTTCCATGTCCTGGCTATTACAAATAATGCTGTTATGAACACACTTGAGCAAATATCCTTGTGGTATGAATATGTATCCTTTGGGCACATACCTAAGAGTAGTATTGCTGGGTCTTCAGGTAGAGTGAATCCCAGTTTTCTGAGAAATTGCTGTACTGATTTCCACAGCAACTGTACAAGTTTGCACTCCCACCGGTAATGGAGGAGCCTCCTCTCCAGTATAAGCTATCATCAGTGTTTTTGATCTTAGCCATTTGACTTGTGTTAGTAGATGGAGTACTAATCAGCGGGGGAAAAAACCAACCAACAAACAAAAAAAACAACAATGACATCTTGAAATTTGCAAGTGAATAGATAAAATTAGAAAAACAAAACAACTTGAGTGAGGTAACCCAGACTCAGAAAGACAAATACGGTTTGTACTCATTAATAAGTAGATATTAGAGATAAAGCCAAGGACAACCAGCTTATAGTCCACAACTATAGAGAAGCTAAGTAACAAGGAGAACCCTAAGAGAGACATACATAGTCCACCCTGGGAAGGCTTAAGAAGGAAGGGAGGGAGTGGAGGGGGAGCAGAGAATGGGAAGGTGGGGAGGGAATGAAGGAAAAGAATGGCTGAGATGGGGGAGGACAGGACAGAAAGGGAGACCAAAGAAAGAGATATCTTGATTGATGGAACCATCATACGCCTAGCAAGAAACCTGGCACTTGAGAAATTCCCAGGAATCCACAAGAATGACCTCAGCTAAGGCCCTAAGCAATAGTGGGGAGGGTGCCTGAACTGGCCTCACCCTATAATCATAGTGATTACTTCCTTAATTGTTGTCATAGAATCGTCATCTAGCAACTGATGGAAGTAGATGCAGAGATCCACAGCCAAGCACTGGGACTAGCTCCCAGAGCCCAGTAGAAAAGATGGAGGAGTGATAATATGAGCAACAGTGTCAAGATCATGATAGGAATACCCACTGAAACATCTTGCCTGAGCTAGTGGGAACACACTGACCTTGGACTACATCAGGGAAACCTACATAAGACTAGGCCCTCCTTGTGGGTGACAGTTGTACGGCTTCGGCAATCTGTAAGGACACTGGCAGTGGGATCAGGATTCAACCCTATTGCATGAACTAGCATTTTAAAATCCATTCTCTTTGGAGGGATACCTTGCTTAGCCTAGATGTAGTGGGTAGGGCGTGGTCCTGCTTCAAAGTGATTTGCTGGATGTTTTCGATTCTTCATGGGAAACCTTATCCTCTCTGAGGAGTGGATAAGGGGTGGGATGGGTGGAAGGTGGGAGGAGTGGGAGAAGAGGAGGGAGTAGGAAGTGGGATTGGTATATAAAATTAGAAACGATTGTTTTAAAAATAAAGACATTTCTAAGAAACAAAATAAAATATGACAAGAACCAGATGGGTTCAAGTTCAGAAGGTAGACCTTTCCTTGAAGAGGGAACAGCAAGTACACAGGAGTGTGGTTAGAATGGTCTATGAGGAGCAGACGGGGCTGTAGGATAAATGGAGCAGCCATACAGCACCTATGTTGTGCTGGGAGTTAATTCCATTTTCAAGAGTCAGCAGCTAAGGGTGTTAAACGGGGAATGAGGCGATCCTACAGACATTTGCAAGATGAGCCCGGCTGACATCTCTCTCTTCTCCCGGGGAAGGCTACTCATTCCCTGCAGCTCTCTGTGATCTCCCTTTGCTGAGGTCACTTCTCATTCTTTCTCCGTGAATGCGTGAACCAACATGAAGGAATCGAACACTGTCTGATTTCTATGTTCACCCGGGAGATTCCACCCTTAGTTTTATGGCAGTTTCTCCTTTGGGATAAGTAAGCTGACTGGATGCTCTCCCTGTCATCACTTCATTTTATTTGTATTAAAAAAGCTTAAAAATCAAACTCTTCACAAAATATGTATATATATTATGTATATTTGATACATTTATCAAATATCAAATGCTTATTCCTCTAGGTTCAGGCTTAACATTGAAGTTTCCTTCAATGTCTCCTTACCATCTGTTTGTGCCATAGTAGTTCAAACTTGATTTTTTTAATCATTTTTAGTTGTATTGCACTTGCTTATTATTCAGGATGCTTGTAGTCCATGAACACCCTTAGGTTATGAACCATTATTTTACTTCATTTCAATTTATAGATAGTCAGTGGTATGATCTCTGACAGGAAGAAACTAATGCAGTTTGAGGATTACATACTTTAGAGCTATTTTCTCCAAGACCTACATTTCCCACCAAGCACAAAGGTGAGACACATTTAGAAACAATGAGACTTTAGCAACAGAGTCAGCACTTTTTATCCCACATATTTCAGATGAAACAACCTTAAGTCAAGGTGGGATGACTTCTTTGATTCTGGTCTTTGTCATTAGAACAAACTGTGACTTACTGTGGGACAACGGTCTTGTAATCCGTAAAGATTTATCACTTGTATTGGTTTAATAAAAATGCTGATCAGCCAGTAGCCAGGCTGGAAATATAGGCTGGGTGACTAGAATAGAACAGGAGAATTCTTAGAAGAGGAAAGTCTCAGTCTGCAGTTGTCACCCAGACGCAGAGAAAGCAAGAGCAGAATGCCTCACTAATAAAAGGTACCAAGTCATGTGGCTAACACAGACAAGAATTATGAGTTAATTATGAAAAGCTGAAATTATGCCTAAGCTATTGGCTAACCAATTTATAATTAGTGTAGTCCTGTGTGTGTTTCTTTGGGACTGAACAGTTGCGGGACTGGGTGGGACAGAAACCACTGTCAACAGTGACTTTTCATCTCTTATGATTTCATCTCTGACATTCCTGCTTTTCAGTTCAACTTTCACTAGGGATTTCTGTTTTTCCCCCTACACAGAGGGCTGGGGTGTGATCAGGGTGGTATTTACTATTAAATTCTTTATGTTTAACTTTCAGATCTTCTGCTCATCATGCTCTCTGGAGTCTGTGTTTGTGATTGTGCATTTGGAAACCTTTAAAGTTTGTAAACACAAATGCAGTCTCCAGGGAGGAAAGTGTGGAGGTATGGTCTCAAGTGCCCATGCTACAGCTGATCTGAAGTCGTGTGTGTTTTGATGAGGAATGGCAGCAGACATTCTATTGGGGGAGGTGTTAACATCCTGAGAATCAAAGGACATTGCCCATCTCCAGTTTGTGTGCTCCGTTTTCTTCTTTGCAGTGATTTTTATATTCACAGGACTATAACTAATGCAATGACTTTTCTAGTGGCAGCTTATGTGCCAATGACATTTATTTCAAATGCATTCATTGTGTTTCTCCCATGATGGAAACATAAGAAAGGCTGCAAGAAATCCTGGAAGGAAGGGTGGCCAATCCGTTTGGTTTTTCTCTGAGTTGCCGCAGTTTTATCATTGAAGTTTCCTTGTCCTAAGAGACCCTGAATTACTACTAGTCTAAACTTTAATGACTGTGAAGATTAAATTTTTAATTCTCTTAAAATTTCTTTTACCTTGCCTTTGTACTTTTCCCTCACAAGTAATACTAAATGACAGTCATCAAATAAAATGTTCTTAAAAAACACATGATGAAAATAAGGATAGCGGAGGGGTATGAGAAGAGGCTTATTCAGTGAAGTAAAAACTGTCCTATCCTATCCCTTACTGCCCTTAAGAGGGCAGCAGCTTTGCCACTGAATCATGGCAGCCAGTCACCAATCAGGCCTGAGTAAAAGCAAATCAACACTGCTTTAGGGGAAAAGGAGCAGGCACCCAGCGACAACAAGGATTTCCACCATCTCTGTCCTTTCCTCATGTGCTTTAAGAAAGACCACCCTTCTTTCACAAGGTCAGAGTATATAATGTCCCAACTCTTTCTGTTATACCTGTGTGACCTTTGTCAGGGTTCTCTTTTGTTGTTGTTTTTGTTTGCCTTTTTCTATGAACCAGGAAGGTGTGTATAGGCGTGGGGGTGGGGGTCTCAGTAATTGTTACTGTTTAATGTCAACTCGACACACCTGGGAAGAGGGAACCTTCATCAGATTGGCCTATGGTCATGTATGTGGGGCATTTTCTTGATTGCTAATTCTTGGAGGAGAATCCATCCCACTGTGGGTGGTGCCACTTCTCAACAGGTAGGAATATATAAGAAAGGTAGCTGGTAGGGGAGCAGGGAAGCACATATCTTAGTTAAGGGAGCCACCTTAGGGTTGGCAAGAGACTTGAACCTAGAGTGGCTCCCAGGAGCCCAAGGCGATGTCCCCAGTTAGTCCCTTGGGAAGCTGAGGATAGGGAACCTGAAATGACCCTATCATATAGCAATACTGACGAATATCTTCCATATCACCAGAACCTTCATCTGGTGATGGATGGAGATAGAGACAGAGACCCACACTGGAGCACTGGACTGAGCTCCCAAGGTCCCAATAAGGAGCAGATGGAGGGAGAACACGAGCAAGGATGTCAGGACCACGAGGGGTGCACCCACCCACTGAGACAGTGGGGCTGATCTATTGGGAGCTCACCAAGGCCAGCTGGACTGTGACTAAAAAAGCATGGGATAAAACCGGACTCTCTGATCATGGCGAACAATGAGGGCTGATGAGAAGCCAAGGACAATGGCAAGGGGTTTTGATCCTACTTCATGTTCCGGCTTGGTGGGAGCCTAGCCAGTTTGGAAGTTCACCTTCCTAGACATGGACGGAGGGGGGAGGACCTTGGACTTTCCACAGGGCAGGGAACCCTGACTGCTCTTTGGATTGGAGAGGGAGGGGGAGAGGAGTGGGAGGAGGGGGAAAGGAGTCGGGGAGAGGGAGAAGGGTGGGAGGAGGGGGAGGAAAATGGGAGGCTGGGAGGAGGCAGAAACTTTATTTTCTTTTCCTTTTCTCAATAAAAAAAAAATGTTGACAAAAAAAAAAGGTAGCTGGAATATGAGCCTGGATAAAAGCCAGTAAGCAGCATTCCTACATGATCTCTGTTCTAGTTTCTGCCTCCAGGTTCCTCCAGGAGCTCTTGTACCACTTTTATTTTAATGACTTATAAACTATAATACACTATTCCTGTCCCCCATTTTTTTTTGGTCAATGTTTTTTTTTTTTCCCATAACAGTCCAACCTAGGGTAGTCTCAAATTCAAAATGGAATAAAATATTCCCGAGTATCTGTGTTTAGATAAAAATAGGTAGTCAACTGTTGTTAAATAGTGGTTTAGGAGCTGAGCAGATAGAGTCTGTAGTCTGTACTACTCAGTAAGAGAAGGCAGAAGGGTTGCATGAGTCTAGGAGCTCATGACTAGCCTTGGTACAAGTAATTCTTTTTCTCTAGAAAAAGAAGAAAAAAGCATAAGTTTAAGGCTCAAACTTATTTCTCCCTTTTCTTCTGACTTCTCTGCACATGGTGGGAAGTGACTGTCCCTTCAGAGCTGTTTTCCTGTACGTGATCTATCACAGCAATTCTTGAGTTTTACTATGCTAGTTTACTGATTATACGTATTTATTTCTATTTCTGCTGCAAGACTCTTGGCAACAATGGCTAATATATTTCTGCTGCTGAGCACAGTAGCAAACGCATACTAGAAATGTCACAATCTATGACACTTTCTAACAGATTGTAAATGTAGAGAGAATGGTGATGTTTGAGATATTACTGGATATGAGAAATTCAGATCTGCTTCAATACCTGAGAAAATAAGGTAGAACTGAATAATTCATTTTTGACCCAATCTTGTTTCCCTTTATGGAAGGTGTTCATCAACTTATGCCACCTTTTCTGACTGGAGAGAAGGGATATAGACTCTGTCCCAAAGATTCCATGCCCAAAGATTCCAACACCTTGCTGTGGGTGTCTCAGTAACACTTTACCTATTGACTCATTTGTATGAAATATCTTGCTTTCTTTATTTCCACCCTGGAAGCCTCTCCCTTCTCTCCATAAAAGTATTAATCCCTTTTTTTTTAAAAAAAAAAAAAAAACCCTTTTCAGTGTTACCATCTCCAACAATGCGTTTCTAGACTACATCTCTTACCCTCAACAGCCTAATTAAAAAGATGCTTTGTGTGCCACACAATAGCTCATGCAAAACTTCACCATTCCTCTATCTCTTTATCTCACAATTGTCAGATTTCTCTTGAGTATAAAAACCTCAAGAGAAACTCATAGCAAGAACAGTGACTGAAGTTTTCCCCATTCATGCCTTAGCTGGTGCCTGCCATAGAACATGTAGAAAAGTGGTTTTTTTGAATGACTGCTTTTGAATCCAAAATTGGTAGCAATAATGTACCTTCTACTCTATTTCAAAAGAGCCACATTTCTTCCATGTTGTGCAGAGTGAATTGCCTTCCTATAGATATTGCTTCTTAGGGTGCTATAGCAAGGCCATGCAAGCTCATTGGCTATAGATCTAAAATTGCTTGCTGGCAATACATCAAGCTTGTATTGATTTTGACCATGATCCTAATTAGCTTCCATTTGTTGTCCTCTTTGGCTCAAAGTTGTGGATGGTTGGTTCTCACAGTGGGGTTGACTGAAAGATTCAGCCACTTCTAATTCAGTGATGTGATAATGTATAAACAAAAAGGGTGAGAGGGTTTTTTTTTTTTATTTTATCCCTAAATCATCACTTCTTCAAATAAGCCCATTTTCTTTCCTTTGTGAAATGCCACTCTTCCTCCTCTGGGGAAAAGTTGTCTATAGATGTAAGTGGATAGAATCCTGGCTTCAGAGACTGGGGTGCTTTATTTTCGAGGGTCACTATTTGGTTCTAGGAATACTGAATTCAACTTTTCATCCCTTTCATCTGTTAAAGGAGAGATAAAAATTTCTCCCTGGGTCTCACTCAAGGAGTTGCGTGATAAAACATAAAAACAGAATTTTCACTTTTCTACTTATATGATTGTAGCTGATAAAAACTCTTCCTCTGGAGATAGTTTCTTCTGAAGTTAAACATCAGAAAACAACCCACTTTGGGTGAAAAAAATGTTTTTTTGAATTACATAAAACAAAGTTTATTTCTTGTACTTTTATCACATTCTAGTTACTTGCCATTTGGTTGTGCAATATTTGTATGGAAAGATCCAGTCCTCTAAGATCTTGTTGGACATAGGTATGTGGGCTCATTTTCATTATCACAGAGCCCATGCCAACTCAGCAGATGAGACATGGTCATCTTGCTATGGACAACTAAGCTACAGGCAGTTGCTTATGTAATAGAATCTGATAATGTGTTATTCTAAATGGCTTTTCTTGTTGTCAGAGCAAAATCACAGGGAATAAAGTACTTGGAAGATAGTTGAGATAATGTAAGCAATGTAACTCTAAGATGTAAAAATGAGTAAGCAAGATTCCCATAGCCTAACAAGGAGGAAGTGTGACAGTAAACAACAATCTCAAGTTCTATTGTCATCCCTAACCATAATAAAATAGGGCAAAAGGTATGGGGAATAAGAACAGTGAGACCAAGAAGAAAAATCATTGTGTGATTGTTATATTCACATCAAGAAATAGGAGAGGCAGCTTTCCATTGGTGTATATGTATACTGTTCAGTCTGGGTTCTCCATCATCGGAGGCATATCTAGGAAGGTGTACTTGGACTTTTCCTGACAAGATATAAATTTTATGGACATGATAGTGTTGAGAGAAATGAACAATGATGATCCTTAGAAGGCAGGTGTCACTCTTCTTGTCTTATTTACCATATAGCATCTGCTGTACAGAGCTCTACATGCAACTTGGTGTGTGTAGTAGCTTGAATGAGAAATATCTCCTACAGTTTCATTCATATATACTTGCTCCCCACTTGGTTGCACTGTTTGTGAATGTTATAGAACCTTTAGGACATAAAGTTTTCCTGGAGAAATGTATCTTAGGTGCAAAGGTGGTGGTGCTGGTGCCGGTGGTGGTTGTGATGGTACTTTTGGTGGCTGTGGATGTAGTTATGGTGGGTAGTGGTGTTGATGGTGGTGTTGTGTTATTGTTATTGGTGGTGGTAGTGTGGTGGTGGCAGTAGTGGTGGTTGTGATGGTTGTGGCGGTAGAAATGGTTGTGGCAGTAGTGGTGGTTGTAATGGTAGTGATAGTTGTGGTGGTAGTAGTACTCTGAGAGTTTTTGTCTTTGCCTCACTTCCAGTTCTCTCTCCATGTTTCTTAGTGTGACAGTGAAATATCCACATGCCTTTATTCCCAGCACTTGGGAGGCAGAGGCAGGCAGATCTCTGTGAGTTTGAGGTCTACAAGAGCTAGTTCCAGGACAGCTAGGACTGTAACACAGAGAAACCCTTTCTTGAAACAATAACAACTATAAGAAAAAAGAAAGAAAGAAATATGGTCACTCCCTTCTTAAACTCTCTATATTGTCCTTGTCATTGTGGGCTTGTCTCCTAGAACTATAAACAAAAACAAAGTCTTCCTCCTATATGTTGCTTTGGATCAAGGTATTTTATCACAGCAACACAAAGCAGAGGACACAGCATGGTTGTATGTTGTCTTAAAGACCACAGTCCTATATAACTGAGATAAAGGAAAAGACAACTGGGAAAATTAGGTTGAAACATTTCCTTGTCAAGAGGATACTCACGGACCCACATTTTTGTGGAAAAGTTGGGCAAGATAGAATGAAATAAGACATTGCATACAGAGAGCTGCTGGGTCTCCCAAAGTGATAGTCTATGCTGAGTCAGTTGTTCTGTGTTCTACAGAACTACATCAGTATGGTACTAGGTATTAGACTAAAGGCCTGCTGTATCTCAGAAGTATTACAGGTAGCCATGGGTCTGGTAGTGTCTTGGCAAGTGTTTGCAGTGTGTATGTATTTAGAGATTTTGAGAAGCAAGTGGAAGCATTTTGCAGAAGTGTCAAAGTATAGATTTTATACTCTGTGATAATAAAAGTAGATATATATATATATATGAACACATTGAAGAAAGAGTCTGGCTAGAGTGAAGTGGTCTTCAAATTATATTGCAACTTATATAAAGAGGACGAAAATCACATAGATAACTAGGATGGAGCTGAACAATCTAGTTGGTGACAGGGTAGGCTCAGATTGTGAGAGACAGAAACACTAAGACTAAAAGCAAGAGATTTAGAGGAATCATATAAGAAAATAGATGTAAAATCAAACAGTAATGTCAGTTATTAAAAATTTGATATGAATATTCTGACATTATTAAGTCTGAATTTTATTTCTGTCTCTGAATATATATATATATATGTATATAAAATATAAATGTTTTTTCCCTTTGATTTAAAAAATTCAACTTAATGAGCAATTTCATGGATTCTCAAGGGTAGGCAATTCATAAAGAACTGAGGGAGACTCAACATTTTTCTTTAATCTAGAAATTAAAATTGCATGAAATGCTTTTTTATCTCAAAGTTCTACTCTTACACGTGAATATATTATTCTACTTTCTCTTAATCATCCATAAAAAGTCTTTTATTTACAAATTATTATTTTGAGTATGTGTTTGTATTTGTGTTGTATGTACACAGATATGGATGTAAACATGCTATGGCACATTTGTGGGCATCAGACGAAATCTTTGGAGGATTGGTCTTTCCTTATTATGGGCTCAAGGCCTCAAATCCACATTTTCAGGCTTGCACTGCAAACATTTCTACCAGCTAAACCATTTCTGCAGCCTGTGAGCTGTAAAATCTTAAAGGGTAAGGAAGTGTTTGTGCATTCTAAGGAAATAGCTGAATGCAAGGGAATCCATTGGTTATAAATGGAGCTTGTCCTCGAGGTCATCAAATTCCTAAGTCCTTAGCTGTTGTAGCTTCAGGTTTACTTCTCAGATAATCCCTGCATATTTTCTGCATCTGACTATAGCTGCTCTAACTTTTGTATTCTTTTCCACAAAACTTTTGGACTAAAGGGACATAAAACAAACTACAATTTTAGCTTCTCATCCACAATCAATTAATTGGCTTGTTTGAAGAAGTTTTTTCTCAAGGTTTCTTTATTTCTGTCTGAAAAGTAGGCATACAATACATTCGTAAAGTGAGATAATGACTGTGAATGTCCTAATTGCTTTGGTAAGGGCAGTAATCAATATCAGTAGACTGTCTTCAGAGCAAGAATTGATCCTTTTGCTTTTGCAGCAGTTCCACACTTATTATCTATTTACACAAATATATTAATTATTTTAAA
Source organism: Alexandromys fortis (assembly GCF_014885135.2). Classification (NCBI taxonomy): domain Eukaryota; kingdom Metazoa; phylum Chordata; class Mammalia; order Rodentia; family Cricetidae; genus Alexandromys; species Alexandromys fortis. Next base: position 14,268,745 of record NW_026067949.1, read on the forward strand.
CACACACACACACACATATATATATATATGCCTGATTTATGTCAACTTGGCACAAGTTGAGCTATCTGAAGAATAGAGTCTTAACTGAGAAAACACCACTGTAAGGTCTATCTGTAGGGCATTTTCTTAATTTTCGATTGGTGGGGAACACCCAGTCCATTGTGGGCTGTCTCTGGGCTAATAGATTTGGATTTTATAAAAAAGCAAGTTGTGAAAGTCAGTAGGAAGTAACCCTCCATGGTCTCCACATTAGCTCTTGCCTCCAGGTTCCAGTCCCAATTGAGCTACTGTCCTGACTTCCTTCATTCAGGGACTATGATGTGGAAATATAAGCTAAATAAACTCTTTCCCTCTCTGACTTGCTTTTGGTATTGGTGGTTCATCATAGCAATAGTAGCCCCAGCTAAGACAATACACACACATGTACTACACACATACACATACACACATGTTGAAATATATTTATTTATATATGGCATGTAATACATATTTTATATTATACATATTATACAAATGTTACATGCATTCCAGCTGGTTAAATAAATTTTCCCTATGAATTTTTATATTTTACAGTTTGAAGACATCATCTTTGCTCTTCTACTTCTCTAACTACATGCCAGCATTTTTTTTAGAGTTTAACTGTACACCTTCAACAGTAGCATTTTTGACTTGAGAAAGTCATCTGTGTTAATCACCTGAATATAGAATTTGAGGTGACAGTTCGGTTGTAGTGATTTTCTTAGTTATAACAATCAAACAAAAATGTAGTAGCATGTAATATGTGATGGTATGGATCAAGAAGTCATGAAACTTGAGTTCAATCTGAAGTTTAATTTCCATACTAATACTTTATTTTTATGTTCACATGATAAGGCCCTATGATGCCATCTATTTTGTATTTATATGTGGAAGGAGAAAACGTGCTCACCAATCATTGGCCAATTTAAAAAAAAAATACTTGAACCATATCTAAAATACAGTTCCAGAAGTAGCTACTCTGTCTTCAACTATGGTGGGTTAAGCCCTTTCTGGAGAGTTTCTTACCATAAAGGTGTTGTTCCTTTGGGAAACTACAGCTCCCAGATTCCTCCTGGATTATGGACACCTGTGCGCGCAGGTGCAGGACATTTCTCCCAGACACCCTTGCGTTCTCGTTAAAAAGCGAGCTTCCATGAAGCCTCGCTCTCTCTTGCCCTTCACCCTCTTGTGTCTTGCACACCTGTCCCTTATTGTGCTCCCCCCCATTAAAGCGCACCCACATGGGCGCCGCGTGTCTGTGTCTCCTCCTTTCGTGCGTGTTTTGTCTGTCCCGTGTTTGTCTCCACACACACACCTGCTTTACTAATACTTTATTTTTATGTTCACATGATAAGGCCCTATGATGCCATCTATTTTGTATTTATATGTGGAAGGAGAAAACATGCTCACCAATCATTGGCCAATTTTAAAAAAAAAAAATACTTGAACCATATCTAAAATACAGTTCCAGAAGTAGCTACTCTGTCTTCAACTATGGTGGGTTAAGCCCTTTCTGGAGAGTTTCTTACCATAAAGGAGCTTAGATAGAGAGCTTGCTTAGTCTTGTGACACTGTGATTTGAATCTTCTGGACTAAAAGAAAAACATACAATGAAAAGTGAGGAAGGATGACAGGAAGGGAGGGAGGAAAAAGGGAAGAAAGGAACAAAAGGGACAGAAAAAATCATGGGCTCCAGATGAAGAATAGAGATTTGGAGAATTTTTTAAAGTAACCAGCATAACTTCAGGTAAATCAGTTTCTCATACTGTTGAGTGGCTTTCAAAAACAAAATAGAACTTTCTATCCTTGTATAAGATCCCCTGGTAAAACAGGAAGTCTGTGATTCTTGTCCAAGACATGTGGTTATAATCACTGAACTGTACTATTTCTTTGTGTTTTTTCAGAAAGAGAGGGGTGGGGTGCTGCCCGCTTATAAAGGGAGAGAAAAAGCTTAAAAGAAATAATTTTCAAAAATATGAACAAGAAATCTTAAATGAAGACTTAAGATGATTTTTCCTTATTATCAAAGAATCCCACACAGAATCAAAGGACTTTGGGATGTGAAAAGAGAAAGAATTAAATCAGCATGTTTAGGTATTGATGATTTTGTGTATGTGTAGATAGTATAGGTCTAGGTTTTATTGTATTGCATTTTAGAGGAGGATTCATGAGGGAAAATAGATTATATGATTTTAATGTTCCTTAGTAGATGATTCTTAGCAGGTATTTTCCTATTCTGTTCAGTGTAATTGGAACTAAGATATTTTTTATAAACATATGGAAAGTAGGTGTGAAACAGTTCACACTCCATTAGCACATTTCTCCACAAAAACTCATATTGGTCAAAAAATAGTAGCACATCTCAGGGCTCTAAGCATATCACCTGGAGGTAGTGCCCACGCTAGAGAAAGCTCAGGCAAACCTCAGGAATTACAGTCTTATTTTTAAATAAATTAGATTGCTGTTAAAATGGTAAATTAAATTGAAATCTTGGAAATAGATATATATGAGGTGAGAGGATGGATTTTTTAATAAATTTATGATCAAGTTTTCAAACACGAAGATGCCAAATCTTAAACGAGAGATGGTTCGGTGGTTAAGGCTTGTGCTGCTTTTGCAGAGGGTATACGGTTGGTCTCTAGCATCTGCATCAGCAAGCGCATCCATCCAGGGGGATCTAACTCTTCTTGGATCAGTGGGTACTTGCACTCTGGTAATCAGAACCCTCTCCCTGCACACAAACACTCACATATACAAAAATGTTCGATGATATTTCACAGCGGAGATTAGCAGTTACTAAAAAGCTGAGGTGAGAAGATAGAATTTTATAAGCTAGAAATTGTTGGAGATGTTAACTTTGGTATTATGAACGTCTTTAACATGATGTCATATAATATTTCTTCCAGGATTTAGGATACTGTATCTGCACAAACGCTCTGTGACTGAAAATGACAGAGTAAGAAGTTGCCACCCCCATCCAATAGATTATTAAGCAGTAGGCATTTATTTGTGTTTTAAGTTTGTTCCTTCCTTCCTTCCTTCCTTCCTTCCTTCCTTCCTTCCTTCCTCCCTCCCTCCCTCCCTCTCTCTCTCTATTTCTTTCTTTCTTTCTTTCTTTCTTTCTTTCTTTCTTTCTTTCTTTCTTTCTTTCTTTCTTTTCTTTCTTTCTTTCCTTCTTTCCTTCTTCCCTTTTGCTTTTGGTCTGGAGACAGAATGCCCATAAGTAACATTGGTCAGATCTTACAGATTCATAGGATGTACTTTTCAATTCCAAATACTATGAATAGTTTAATATGAACGCTTTCTCAGAAGAGGTTTGTTGGTTTTTAGGGGGCTGTAAAGACAAGATGGCAGTAGGCTGGTAATTCTATTCACATAGTGCATTGCGCAGAAAGAAAGGAGAAAACAAGGGGCTAGGCGTATCAAAAGAGTGCTTAGATATTTTGCTTGCTGTTGTTGCATGGTCTTTGCTATTTTTTGAATAAGAACATCTCTGGACCCCGGATAGTCCATTCATCCTCCAGGGAATTATGTCTGTTAGACTAACTGAGAACTTACCAATGTCTGTAGATTTCTGTGTTCAAATGCATTCTTCTTAGTGGCATTGGATTGGTGGCTTAGAGTTAAAGTGTACCTGGAACTCATTCATTAGACTAAAATCAACCAAGTAATACACATGGTTCATTTTTATTGAAGATGGAGGAGTATAATTGATGTGTGGAGTATAGGCAGTTGGTCAGCACATTTTCAGAGGTTTAGAGACAGAGAAGTGGGTAACAATGGTATACATATAAGGCTAGCTAAACAGAAAAGTCAATTGGAATCAGCTTTTCCATGAACTTTATGAAGTACACATGCACTAAAACAAAAGCAAGCTGCAGAAGGTGATACTTTGGTTACAGTTTTGGCTAGAAGGACTGATCTGTCACAGGAGATAACAGAAGATCTCATTAACCAGCATTTACTTTGGACTTTGAAGTTTTATTTGCTTTGGTTTTGTTATTATGATACTAGATAACACATTCATTTAATCTCCTTTATATCTTAGTAACCAGTACTAAATGTACTTAGACTGTTAACCTGTGCCAGACTCAAGATCGTGGGATGAGTGAGATGAGTACTAAGTTAAAGGTAGCTTAGTAATTAGAAATGATCACACTTTCCACTCCGCTATTCTAACAATTCTCCTCCTCGATCACAAATAGCTTAATATTTTCTTAAGTAGTGCTCTACCTGATCCTGGTAGAATAATAATAAAATTTATATATGGCTTCTTCTGGGCTCCACATATCAATCTTGTCTTTTGATTGAATTTTTTGATTGACACATTAATTTTTCAGCTAAAAATTAATTTTAACCTTCTAGTACTAGAAAAATGTACAAAAGAGAAAGTGTCTATCTTTTAATAATTTGTAATCTGAAAATAAACATAATTCACATTAAAATGAGCATTTTAATTTTTGCCTTAATTTAGCCAATTATTTTTTAAACTGTGCCTTTTAACTTATTAAATATGACAAGAAATCAAGCTTTCAGAGAATCAAATACAGCACAACAAAGTATAAATCGGTATGCATGCAACTTGAGTAAAATGCTAACTAAAATTTTTAGCTGTGCACATTCACAAATGTGTGTAGGAATGTACATATATGTTTAGATATATTTGTACTTTTATGTAAATTATTTCCTTCTGCAGCTCATAGTCAAATATGTTTGAAAGCAAATGGTTGAGGTGAGGGTTTCATAGGTGGCATGCAATCTAAATTTGAAGAGCTACAACTAGAGACGACTGTTCTATGCAATTGTATTTAAAAAACAAACGAGGCACCATCCAGCAAGAAGAGATCAAACAGAGAGGTGAGGAAAAAGCATAGGAGGAATAGAGAGAAAGGAAGAGAGATAGCAGTCTGCTTTGAGGGTGCTGTTAAAGGTCACTTTGTTTTTTGGATCCCTTCCATATTCTACAGAGCCTTTTCTCATAGTATTCTGGATGTAAGCTAGGGAAGGAAAATGGGAATTTCTATGAGATTAAGAACAGCTGTAACTTAGCTAGATGGAAATGATCTGGGGTATTTGATTTAGTGTCTCTTCCATCTACCAAGAACCCTTTCCTAGAATATTATCACCTCACCCTAAGGTATATTTCTATATTAAAAATCATCTTCCTTTTGAAATGCACAGGCTTCTAGATTATGCTGTGTTTGACATCGAAAGCCATTGCCTACCTTGCACCATTAGTCTGCCTTGGACCAAGATTTTCCATTTTGAAGCTAAGATGCCGAAGCTAAGATGCTGGGCATGACTCCTCAAAATTCCCTCTCGGTTCTTCTGGGATAGGATTTATATGGAGATACTTAAGAAAATTAGGAGGAAATTGAATGGGAATAATAGAGCAGCCAGTTGAATGTAAAGCGTGTGTGCAGGAGGGATGTCTGTAGGGCTCGCGACTCAGCACAGGTGGCTAAACGCAAACATATCCTTATGTTTATCTAAAGAGAAGGATCAGATCACACAAAGATGTGCTGCTTTCTGAGTCTTCACTCTTCACCAGTGGTTCTGCTTTGCTCACCACAAGCAAGTCCTTACTGTAGGAACGGTCAGTCCTTTAGTTATCCGGGTCGTAAGATAGCAGCTAATTAAAGAAACCAGATTTACAAATTTGGGGTTTTTCTGGTTATAAATCCTTTCCTTTTCACTATCCTTCCTGCCAAGTCTGTATTGGAGACCCTCTTTGCATGGGACTTTGTAGTGTTGAGACCTGGTCCTGATTATTTCAGTATTCAGATTTTTAAAGCATGTACTTTGCAGTGGGAGATATGCAGTGACTAGTTTAATATGAGCCACAGAGGGTAAAGAGTCAGGAAGCATGAACCTCAATGTCAGTCGTGTCGATTACTGTGGAGAGCCCCAGGAAGCAGTGTAAACCCCTGAGTCATAAATTCTTTATCTTTAAAAGACACTAAAAATCATTCTAAAAATCCCGTTCTCTGTGCCTCAGGAATGCGGTTGAGATAAAACAAATTAATCTATTTGAAAACATTTTACAAAGTACAAAGCATTGAATAAATGAATAGCATACCACTTCATTAACTCTTGGAATTATTCATCGCCTGAAACAGGAGGGAGACTTTATAAAATGATGATGTGAAGAATCATAAAATATTTTATTATAAATCCTGTGCCCATTTAAAGAAATAATGGAAGCCATGTTAATGTGTTAATATGGGGAAGCAGCTGCGTTACAAATATCCAAGTGAGGAGCCCGTGGTTGTCTGCGAGCAGTTGTCTGGTGGGCTGTACTCGGAGATTAAAAGCGCCAACACAATGAGAAACAGTAGGAACCAACATGGAAAGATTGTGATCGGATGACTTTGATGGCGGGTGGCAGAGGCAGCTTGATAAAAGGCAGCAAGATAAAAGATCACAGAATCAAAGTAGGAACTGTTTATTCTCAAAGATGAGGTGAGATGGCATTTTGACCATAAAAGAAGTAATGGTTGTTCTATATATATAAAAAAAATCTATAAAGGCCTTTAAGCCAACAGTGATGTCGTAGGGCAAGAGAAAAGCAAGTTAGTTTTATTGTAAGAGGTTTGGAAGAGAAAATCGATGTTTCCTTTATCAAGTAAATACCGGTTCTTCCTCCCTTTGAATTCTGTATGAAGTGGTAGTTGCATGTATATACTCTACCCTGCATCCTAAGGAGGAGAATGGGCTTCACACACTTGGACAGCTTTCAGATTTTCTCAATGAAGTGAACACATCATTAAATGATATTGATTTTGGAAATTAAATAACTGGACTTTAACGTGTCTACATACTTAGCAAGTATGAATGAGAATGCAAAACAACACGCAAACCTTACATAATGCACTTTACTGATTAAAAACTAGGGTTCAAGGTGGATGCAAAGATTACTTAACTGTATTTTAATGAGAAAAGTACTCTATCAAGAAGAAATTAAGAAGAAATGTTGGTTATAAGTGGGTTACAGATTTACTGTTATGATTGGCTCTTTGTCATAGATGCAATGTTGGGTTAGGAGAATTGCTTTCAACAATAATTTAACAAGCTACCACAAACCAGCGTTAGTACTAATAATACAAATATTTGTGAAACTATACAATGTATCATCATAAGTATCTTCTCTGAAATACGTTTTAAGACAGTATTTTTTTTGTATGCTACATTTGTCATTTACTGTTTTAATTTACTTATGCTGTGATCTGACTATTGTTTTGCTGAAGAGGGTCTCTGTTGGATGAAAGACTTGTCCCAGTCATGCAGCTGAATTCCGTAAATGTCTGCACTAGGAGTCAAAACTCTCACTCTTTATGTCCAGAAACTAACGAATTCTGTTTGTTTGTTTCTTCCAAGTGATCTATTTCCAAAGGCCAAAAAGCCTGTACTTATGAAGAAAGGAGCAATCAGGCAGTGTGTGGGAAGTCACGGGGTGAGGAGAAAGGCACTCAGAACAGTAGCCTTGAGTATTCCCTTTAGCAAATACTTGACATGGGCTAGTTACACAGCTTCTCTCCGTGTCAGTCCGACATGATGCTCTCTGCCCCGAAGCAGTGCAAGCGCACAGTTCCCGGGGAAACCTATTTAAATCATCACACACATAAACTTGGGTTTCTGAACAGGCTCAGTGATGAGAAAAACGGCCCCAATCTCCAGTCCTGATGTTAAGATGGTACATGACCAACGACTCCAGGCTCATACAAATAATAAAAGCTGACAACCCTCCAGCACTTAGAAGTGCTGCATAAAACTGGACAAAAAGTAGACTTTATGGTACCTCAGCTACAAATAAAGGACGGAAGAAAGAAGGGTAGACACAGAGAAAGAAAATTGACTCTTTAGCTTCCCCAAACCAGGATAACACGAAAAGCCTGCAGTATCTGAGGTGGGGCCTTGCATGTACATAGACTTATTTGTCTCTTTCACAACTGAGACAAAGTTTCAATGGTCACTAAGGTCAGGATCATAAACAAACTCTTTAACTCTTTGCACTTTCAGTAAGATGTGGACAGTATGCTCTTATTTCAGGGTGCTTACTAAAAACAACAATCTAGACACAGTGAAGGGGAAAGAAGAAGAAAGACACAAAATAATATTTTTCATGTTTCTTGTTTTGCCCTGTAGTCTTTACTTGTAGTCTTTGACTATAAAGAGACTTTTAATTTGGGAATCAGGTAACGAAATGCCATGTCTCCTTTGTGGTTGGATTCGACAGTGCTTGTGTATTTTTATGATTCTCAAAACAAAGAGATGAGGGCAGGGAGGGAATTAGATGCCAGATTTGGTTGTTTTCTGATTTTCCTTTTTTTTTTTCTGGTTGAGGAGAAAACAGAAAAAATTTAGTCATGTTTCTTTAGTTTTTTTTTTTAACATGGTTGAATATTGAATATGCTGTTACTTAATCTGGTAGACTGTTCATCAAGAAAGCTGGTATGATCTTTGTAAATGTAAATTTTTCACTGGCTTGACTTAGGAATGAAATAGTTTTCTGAAAATCTATTTTATGCAATATTGTACATAAGATCCTACCATCCAAAGTCCAAACACAACCCCTCTGTATGATGGGGTTCTATTTACAGATGGGGTTCTATATTACATCTAAAGATGGTAGATTCTATTTACAAATCAATTTTAATTACTTCCTGAAAGGACACTAGTTTATAGTCATGGGTTCCATTAAATAATGAGACAAATATGAGTTAGAATCGGTGAGAAAGGGTTGTATAAGTTTAAAAAGAAGTAGATCAGTGGAGTGTAGCATGGCACAGCTCAGAAGTCTGAGTGTAGACAGATATTTCTGTCCTACCTGGTCCTGCAGCTGTTCAGCCGCAAAGAAACATGCAGAGGCATACATTAATTATAAACTGCATGGCCTATTAGCTCAGGTTTATATTATTAACTAGCTCTTACAACTTCAATTAACCCATAACTCTTGTCTATGTTCAGCTACACAGCTAGGTACCCTTTTTCAGTGATGCATTCTCATTTTGCTTCCTCTGTTCTCACTGGTGACTGCCTCTGTCTTTCTTCTCTCCAGAATTCTTTGTCTTGTCTCCCTGCATTTCCATCCTCCCTGGCTACTGATCAATCAGCTTTTTTTATTAAACTAATATGAGTGACAAATCTTTACAGTGTACAAGGGCATTATCCGACAGCATCTGAGTCCTATTCTAGTAATGAGAAAGCTGAGAATCTGATTTGTGTTATGGAATTAGTAAATGGGTGAACAGGTCATGCACACACATGCATATATACGAACATTTAAACCTAGGCTTCACATATGAGACAAACATGCAGTAACTGTCTGACTCTGATTTTGTTTATTTCACGTAATGTAATGATCTCCAGTTCTATACATTTTCTTATGAATAGACTTAAAAAATCTTCAGTAGGCTGTGTGTCTGTGTTTGCGTGTGTGTGTGTGTAAGTGTGTGTGTGTAACAATAATTAAACTAGAAGGGTTTGTGAATTTGAGGAGGGGGAACAATTGTGGAAGGCAAGAGGGAGGGGTGGAAATCATGTAGATACATACCCATGTCTGAAATTCTTAGAAAATCCTCACATTACACATCATCATATTTTTTTTTAAATTTACATTTCTCCAGATAGCATCTTCCTTAGGATACGGTACATTATGAGGGAATTAATGAAGTTGATTTTTTTTTAGTTTGCACAGCAAGATATAAGCAACAGTACTTGTAAAAAATTTATCTCATATTAATAATAATTTTATTTAGTTCAAACTCAAGAAATCTGCAAAACATTATTATGTAGTTTTATTTTTTTTCCTAAACTTTGAAAGATGACTAAAGAGTATGTGCTAGGGTTAACACATTTTAGAATGAGAAGTACTGCAAACATTTTGGATTGCATCTCTCTATCAGAAGAGGCACGTCTGACTTGTCTCCTCAGCTGTAGGTCATTCTCACACTGCAGAGAAAGTGTTTTGACTATTCCTATCAGAGTCACCTTGTTGTTCTGAAAGCCTCTTATGTTAAGTATAAAAGTATCTGATTTTCAGTGAACCAAAGGATTGGTCTAAGCTATATCTTGGCACTTTAGGATTATCATGAGAAACCATGTAGAGTCATAGCAACTCTCAACCTTTACAGTTGTAGTTAATATTAAAAGATCATGAAAATGATATTGTATCATTTGTTCAATAAACAACAGAATTTAAACTTCTTGGTTTTGCTAACACGTGTCACTTGCATGAGTAGAGTTATTTATTTATGTGAAATGGGTGAGGCAGGGAGAAGGAGAGAGAGAGAAAGGAACTGGATTAACAAAATTGGGGCCTGTCATTCGTCAATAAACCATGCTTCTTCCTCTTCTTTGAAAGAGGTGGCCAAATGTGATGAGTGCCTGCAATATTCTCTGGAGAATGACTCTATACCATTTGTCTCCTATAAAAATCTATGCTCTCTGATGCCCATTGGCCTTGTGAATCACCAGGTCAGGATATAGATGCCTTGGAGGGTGAGTAACATCCTGCCATGATCTAATGTAACTGGATGGCACTCATATAGATGAAATACTTGGCACATTTATCTAGGAGGATGACTCAGAGCAGTGGTTCTATCTGGGAATGATTTTTTTTCCCCAGAGTAAATGTATGGGGTCACCCGTTGGTCAGCTTTGAGGGGACTGTTTCACCATCAAGTAGGTTGAGACCTAGGATGCAGCTGAGCATCCTGCATTACACAAAATAATTCCTATCAAATAACAAATGTAAACACCCTGTCTGGTGGCAATGATTGCTTTTCATATGTGTAATGTGTGAAAATATTCTCTCTTTAAGATGCCGAAGACTGGAGTTGTGGCTAAGTATTAGCTTGTCAGTCTTCTGTTGTAAAATATGGGGAGTGTTTAGGGGAACTCTGCTCTAATGCTTGCCACAGAGAACATAGTACCTGCCATTTGATTCTGATTTCTTCTACTCTGTTTATTTTGGGATTTTGTGTACTAGATATTCTGTATACTTGATTCTCCTGGGATCAAATCTACATATTCGAGGTAGCCTGTACAATAAATATCAGATTAGCCATTTATAGGCAAGATAGACAGTAGTATAAACAGAGACTGCACTTTTATTTCCTGGCTGCCCAGATCAAAATAGTCAACAGAAACTGTATTAATTATAACACTGTTTGGCCAGTGGCTCAGGTGTTTTTTTTTTTTTTTTTTTTTTTTAGCTAGCTCTTACATTTTAAATTAACCCATTTCTATTAGTCTATGTATTGTCATGTGGCTATGGCATTACCTCATTTTCTACAAGTCTTGTTTCTCCCATGCCTAGCCAACATCTGCTTGACTCCACCTACTCTCTTTCTATGTCTCTGCCTAGACTTCCTGTCGGGCTTTACTCTGCTAAGCCATTGGCTGAAATAGATTTACTCATCAACCAATAAAAGCAACACATATACAGAAGGACATTCCACATCACACTAGAAAAGTAGAGATCTTACATGGTCAGTTCTTCAGTTTTATTTATTTTTACCTAATTTATTACACAGATCTAACTCCCTCAAACAGTCATAGTCATGGGTGGATGGAGAAGACTTCAGCTAGGCCAGATGGTATCAGTTGTTGCTCCCTGCCCGGTTTCCTATTGCTTCATTAGCTGACTTGACTCGGCTCATCAGGGGCTCTGATTTGGTTGGTGGTGGATTTCTTTAGCTCAGGTATGAATGATGGCCTTGTTTTTCAGCATTAGCATTTCCTATGGGCAACATTGCTTATTCAAGTTCGGTAACTTGTAAAGCCGGGCATCTGGTCTGAAACTAAACGGTTGTTGTCTAGTTTAATGGTTTTCATTATTGAGACCTCATAAGTATTTGTTCAGGAATTGCATATCCTGCTTGAATATGTGGTAAAAGTTTTTGCTGTTACTCAGCAGTTGTTGTCAATACATGACACATGTATCATGTAGATGAATATAATCATTGTTTCCAAAGTATTACACAAACACAACTCCCATATCCATATAGATAATTATAGCCAAAGGAAAATAAGCAAGTAAGAACTGCAAATTTATCATTTGAGGTACAGAGAAACAACAGGTAATTCATTTAAATATATTTTTACAAAGGGATATATATACATAAATAGATATTTTATTCATCAATATTAAATATATGAATAATAAAATACAAAGCTGAAGTTTATGGGTAAATGTGGATGATAATAAAAGCCACCTAACTTACCAAGTCTAAAAAAATATTAGCATTGACAATTTAATTTATTCATTATCTCAAAAATAGATCAAATTTTCAGTCTTCTGCAACTTCTACTTTCACACTGAAAATAGATTCTTCTCTCATACAATATATTCCAAGTGAAATTTCTCTTCCCCTCTCCTCCCATCTTCCTACCACCACCACCCTTCCCCAGATCTACCCCCTCCATTTCTTTTCAGATAGGAACAGGCCTCCTAGAGACAACAACCAAACATGGCAAAACAAGAAATAATAAGACAAGGCTAAAGGCCTCATATTGATGATGCTGGACAAGGCAACACAACTGGAGGAAAATAGTTCCAATAACAGGCAAAAGAATTAGAGAAGCACTCACTCTCACTGTTAGGAGTCCCCCACAAAACACATAACAGCTATGTTATATATGCAGAGTATCTGGTGCAGACCCACGCATGCCCTGTGTTTACCACTTCAGTCTCTGTGAGCCCATATGAGGCATGCTGAGTTGTTTAAGAGGGCCCTGTTCTCCTGGTGTCCTCTGTCTCCTCTGACTCTTACAATCTTTCTTCTCCATCTTCTGTGGGATTTCCTAAACTCTGAGGGGAGGCAGCTGGTGGACACCTCCAATATAGATTCTCTCTTAGCATAATATTTGGGTGTGGATCTCTGTACCAGCTCCCATCTGCTGCCAGAAGCCTATCCAATGACTACTGAACAAGTTACTGATCTATACACATCGTGGAATCATTTTATTGATTTTTTTTTTTTAGTTGTGTTTGGTTTCACCCTAGGTCTCTGAGCTAGCCATTTTCCAGTTCGTTGCCATCCACGTAGTGTCCAGGGACAAGCTCCCTCTGGTGGAGTGGGCTTCAAGTTAAACCAGTATCTGGTCACTTCCTACAAGTTCTGTGCCTCCATCGGCCCAGCACATCTTGTAGGTAGGACACATTGTAGGTCAGAGATTCTATGGCTGAATTGGTGCCTGGGTTTCTTTTTATTAGCCTGTAAAGTTCCTTCCCACATGAAAGGAGCTAAGGTCCTTTTGGGCACCAGCTCAACATCTCTACATTCATTGATCTGTGTGGATTTTTTCCTCAGCAATGGAGCCCTGCTGTTAGTTTCCAAGAGTAATCCACTGCCTGAGCATCAGCCTGGATTTGGGGATCTTTATGGGGCCCTCTTAGTCAATGAATTGAATTCCAGTTTCACCCACTGGAAGCCTTGCCTGGATACAAAAGATGGCCAGTTCAGATTCCATATCCTCTATTACTAGGGTTCCTCATGAGGTGTGTTAATCAGGATTATCTAGAGTTGCAGAACTTATAGAATGAATCTCTCTCTCTCTCTCTCTCTCTCTCTCTCTCTCTCTCTCTCTCTGTCTGTCTCTCTCGATATATATACAATATATTAATAAATGTGTGTCTGGACATATATATGGAAATTTATTGGAATGACTTACAGGCTGTCGAACAATGCCTAGTTGTGAATAAAACATCCAAAAACCCAGAGGTTGCTAAGTCCCTTGAAGCTGGATGTATTGATTGGTCTTCTGTATACACTGGAATCCCAAAGAAGGGGGCTCCAGTGCCAGTGAAGGAACCGATACGCTGACAAGGTAAGGGCATGCAGGCAAAGAGGGAACATACCCCTTCCTTCTTCCACTGTCCTTTCAGCAGAAGATATGGCTTAAATCAAAGGTGTACCTTTTAGCCTCAAGGTCTGGAATTGTCCTTTCAATGTCTATAGAGAATTGTGTTGGATTTTTGATGCCACTTACGCTGAATCTGTAGATTGAATTTAGGAAGATTCCATGTCACTCTCCACTGATCCCATGAGCATGGGAAATATTTCCATCTTCTGATATCTTCTTCAATTTCTTTCTTCAAAGACTCAGTTCTTAACATAAAGGTCTTTTACTTTCTTGCTTAGTGTTACCCCAAAATATTTTCTATTATTTGAGGCTATTATGAAGGATGTTTTTCCCCCGATTTCTTCCCCAATCTGTTTGTCATTTGTATGTAGGAGGACTACTGATTTTTTTCTTAGTTGTTTAGATATATAGTCACTTTGCTAAGAGTGTTTATCAACTATATAAGTTCTATTGTGACATTTTCAGGGAAACTTATGTATACTATCCTATCATCTGTAAGTAGCAATATTTTAATTTTTTCTTTTTCCTTTCCGATTTACATCCCCTTGATCTCTTTCAGTTGTCCTATTAATATAGATAAAACTTCAAGTACTATATTGACTAGATATTGATAAATAAACAGCCTTGCCTTATTCTTAATTTTAGTAGAATTTCTAAGATAACACAATAATATACATAATCCAGACTCTCTGTGAATTTTCCATCTTTACATGGCTTGTTTTTACTCTATTAATTTTTTTATAAGATTAATATTTATTCTATTATCATTATTCCTTTAATCTATGACTGTCTCTTTAAAGACTTTGCTTTATTTTTTAAAAAACTATTTGCTTCTTTTTATAACTCTCTGTACTCTTTTTCTTCTTTCTTTTATGTTTGAATCTGTTCTATTGTGTATCTGTAATTCTTTACTGTCTTGAAGGGCTTTTAAGTGGTAAGCAGGTTTGCTGAAGCAGCTCTGGATGCTGGTGCCCCCTCTCTCCACTTTTAAAATGGTGGAAGTACCATTACTGCTAGCTCTGGGACAGCCAGGTAGGAGCTGTGCTCAGCACTTTAACTCTGAGAATGAGCATGCAGCAATAACCCCTTTTTATCTCAGGAATAGGTAAATATGTCATGCAGAGCATTGCACGGCCTGAAAATATCTCTGTGTATGGCAGTAGGAATCCACCATGCTTTCCTGCCTGTGCACTCCTAGCAGACCTAATCTTGCTACCTGTCCAGGCGGGGGCGTTTAGTTGAGGTCATGGTCTCAACAACTTTCCCAAGTGGACATACAAGCACCCGGGCCCACAAAACCCATACAAGTGTTTCATAGCCAGATCTCCAGAAAGAGTCACAGTTCACACTGGCAGCATGGCCCAGAATGCCAGCATTTCAAAACAGCCGCTTTTATCCTGCTACCACTGCATCAGGGGAACCTCTCCTAAAGGAGCCACAGCATGCCACCAGCAAAATGCTGGCTACCAAGAAGCTATGCTTAACTCTGTTCTTTTGTGTCTAGCTTTCTTTTCAAGCTTTCTCATTTTTTTAATGTGGATTTTAGTCCACCACGTTGGTGCGCCAATAGGTTGTAGGGAGCTGCTTGTTCATCCCGGCCACTTAGAACTCAAATAATCACACAGAAACTATATTATTTAAATCACTGTTTGTCCCATTAGCTCTAGCTTCTTATTGGCTAAGTCTTACATATTAATTTAACCCATTTCTATTAATCTGTGTATCACCACTATGGAGGTACTAGAGACTGGGATGTTTCCTTTGTAAAAAGTGGGTGCTATTCTGTTTAGGGCATAAATGTTAAGAATTGAAATGTCATCTTGGTGAATTTTTTCTTTGATGACTGTGTTGTGTCATAGCCTCCCGTCTCTTTTGATTAAATTTGCTTTGAAGTCTATTTTAATAGATATTAGAATGGCTATTCCAGCTTGCTTCTTGGCTCCATTTTCTTGTAATATTCTTTCCAAACCTTTTACCCTGGAATAATATTTATCCTTGATATTGAATCATGTTTCTTGTATGCAGTAGAAGGATGGATCCTCTTTTCACATCCATTCTGTTAGTCTGTGCCTTTTTATTAGAAAATTAAGATATTTGATGTTGGGATATACGAATGATCAATTTCTGTTATTTTGTTGTTGGTAGTGATGGTAGTGGTGGCAATTTTGTGTATGTGTGTGTGTTTGTATATGCTTTACTTCTTTGGGTTTTGCTAGTGTAAGATTATTTCCTGTTGAAAAGTCAGGTTTAATTCCAATAGGTCTGCCTTTATAAGTTACTTGGTCTTTTAATCTTGCAGCTTTTAATATTCTTTTGTATGTATACTTAGTGTTTGTGTGCTTTTTATACCTTTATATGCATGTCCTTATTTAGTTTAGGAAAAATTTCTTCTATGATTTAACCAAAAATATTTTCTTGTCCTTTGAACTGAAATTGTTCTCCAATAATTTGTAGGTTTGGTCTTTTTATATTGCATCATATTTCCTGGATGTTTTGTGTCAG
Organism: Alexandromys fortis; assembly: GCF_014885135.2. Classification (NCBI taxonomy): domain Eukaryota; kingdom Metazoa; phylum Chordata; class Mammalia; order Rodentia; family Cricetidae; genus Alexandromys; species Alexandromys fortis. The sequence continues at coordinate 14,285,134 of NW_026067949.1, forward strand.
GAATTTTTAAATATTTTTATATTTATATATTTTGTATTTATATGTTAAATGCATTTTTGACTGATGTATCTATTTCATTCATTGTATCTTCAATGCCTGAGATTTTCTCCTCCATTATTTATACTATGTTGGTAAAACTTCTATTTGTATTTGTAAATTTTTCATTTCCAGAATTTCTCAGTTTGTGTTTTCTTTTGCTTCTATTTCCTTTTTCAGATATTGAACAATTTTACTCTTTGTTTGTTTCTCTTTTCTTGTCTTTCTTTATGAGAATTATTCATTTCCCAATTGTATGCTTGTGTTTTTTTGGAATTTCTTGAGGGATTTATTAATTTTCTCATTAAAGATCACTATCAACTTCATATAATTGGTTCTGAGGTCTTTTTCTTATACTTCAGCTAAGTTGGAATGCTCAGGTTATACCGAAATAGGATAGTTGGACCCTTATGGAGACATATTGCCCTGGGTTTTATTTATTGTGCTCTTATGCTGGTATCTAGGCATCTAGGTTTGATACGATTATAGTTTGAGGTACTGATTTCTGTGTTTATCCTTGTTAGGAGTATGTTTTCTCCCTTGGTTTTTGTTTCTTCTCTGAATTATCAGAGAATGTAATGGCTTTGTGTTGTCTTCTTGCTGCACTGTTGCTCTGTTATAGCACTAGGAGAGAACTTGGAGAGTGGTTTGGGGGAGCATAGAGAGTGGAGGACGTTCATGGGCAGCCTACCTGGTTCTATGACAGGCAGAGTCCTCACTTTTCTTCACTGGTTAGCTATCTTGAACAAAATGTATGCTAACACAATTCCACGTTGTATCCATAAGTAATCTTTTTCCTTCAAAATTGCTTTGCCACTAGCAAGACTGTGATATGATTACAGAGGGGAAAGGAGTAGTAAAAATGAAATTGAATAAAGCCATGGAAACTTAGACCCACCAACATTAATGTTAAACCTACTTGGGTAGAAGACAAATCACATAATGATTATATTTATTAATTCCTTGAGAGGTTGAAACAACTATTTTGGTCCTAGTCACAAACTCTCCTAACTCTTCTCATACCCTTCCTTTCCTCCCTAGCTACCAACTTTATATTCCCTCCTTTGTCTTTCTATTGCCATAGAGTTTCGGTTATATTGTCTAACTACTCTTGGGTTTGGGACCCACCCTGGAATGTGCAATATATCGGATTCAAATAATTAAAGAAAACTGCCTTTACCTCTTTTAGCAGCTACCAGTATTATTAGAATTAAAATGTCAGTTTTAAAGTCAGATAATATTGTGTTTATTTCATACCTCACCTATTTTCCCACTTTTATCATTTAAACCAGAGCCTATGGTGTTACATTCTCAGACTGAAACAGTAACATCAAAGTCATAATGTGGTAAGGATTATAGGTGTGTACATGTAAGTGTGAACAATTATGCATGTACAGATATCTATATATGTTAGCATGTGCACATGTATGTACACTCAGAAGCATCTTCTGGTATAGTTAGTCACCTGCAAAATAGGCCCAATTTTCTTTATAACAAGAGAGGTACAAAAGCCAAGAGAACTGGTTGGATATTGGATTAGAATTATACAAAACCCCAATTCAGTCATATATTTTATTTCTCAGCTGTCTGGCCATAGGGAAATTATGAACTTCTCTGGCACATACGTTCCTAAACTTTAAAATCAGTATGCTATAACATCAGTAGTTCTCAGCCTCTTGCATGCTTTCAGGCGATTAATAATGGGACAATTTCTGCAAAGTGACATCTCCATGGTAACCTAATATGCAAACGATATCATTTGTGGCATTCTTTAATTCAAATGTTGCCTCCTCAAGATCCACTTTGGACATCAATGGATTGTGTGATCCTCAGAAATTTTCAGTACCAAAAACAGTTTAAGTTCTTAACTATGATTTGGATGAATGTAAACATAAGCATTGATTAGCATGACTGTTGTAGTTTAACCAACCAGGGCTTCCTATGAAAGGTTACTTCAACAGATTAATTGATACTTAAATGATGGAAATGTTTCAACACAGATTATGCTTATACTATATGGAAAACTGCAGGCAAAGTATAACTTGAAAATGAGAACTAGGAAACTACATTTATGATATAAAGATCTAAATGCTAGCTGGGCGGTGGTGGCGCACGCCTTCAATCCCAGCACTTGGGAGGCAGAGGCAGGTGGATCTCTGTGAGTTTGAGACCAGCCTGGTCTACAAGAGCTAGTTCCAGGACAGGCTCCAAAACCACAAAGAAACCCTGTCTCAAAAAACCAAAAAAAAAAAAAAAAAAAAAAAGATCTAAATGCTAGCTATACTAAACATAACATACAGAGAAGTCCTTGTGAATTCTAATTGCCTATGGGCTTGAAATCAATCTGACTAGTTAGTGTGTTCATAACAAGAAAAAAAATTGGTATTCAAAAGAGATCCCAGGTATAGATGATCCCTTATAAAGAGACTCTCCTATGTGGGGGTCCAGCAAATAGCTAGACATCCTCAACCCAAAGAGAGGCTCTAAAAAAAAACTAAGCCCCCTGAAGTCTTCATCTTCTATTTCTAGCCACAGAGCTTTGATAAAATGAACTTAATTTGGTTTTATTTGTCGGCTACAGTGTGATAATAGTTAAGTACTTATGCAGAGCACTCACAGATCCCACCAGGACAGTTAGCAGTTTTCTTTCCCTAACAGCCTTCATGTTTGGAACGTCCAGGTCCATTTTGCCACGATCTTATAGATAGAAATGCCACATTGTCATCAGTAGTCGCTATCACACTGGGCCACGGAACATCAGAAATTGTTCCTTTTAGCCTACGATGCTTGGTCCTCATTATCCAAATTCCATCTGTTTGTGTACTTATTTATTTCCCCCCTACTATTCCTATACTGTAACCACCTGTATTCTAAATCCAGGCTGACATTTTTAATACCTCCACATATGCGAGGGGATGTGTTGTATTTGTTTTTCTGTATCTGACTGTGTTGACTTAGCACGGTGTTCTTTAGTTCCAATTATTCTTCTTCAGATGACAAGATTTGATTCTTCTTTAGGACTAAACAAGATTTAACAGTCTACATGCATCTATCAGACCTTATCTTCTGCAAGTGAGCTCCCACTATCTTCTGCAAGTGGCTATGGTGGATGGTGACATATGAAACATGGAATGACAAGTGCCTTTTTGGTATACTGATTTTGATTTCTGTAGCAGAAATGGGATAGCTGACAATATATTGGTCTATTTTTATGTTGTTTTTCACATATTCCTTAGGAGAGAAAAACCTCTTTAATATATGATTCCCCCATTCCCCACATGAAATGAGGGAAGAGATGAACAACTATTCCTCTGGCAAAGTTGAATATCCAGATTATCTAAGGGTAATCAATGAAATCCTCAGTAATTCAATTTAAAATGGGAAGATTATCTGACATTTCGATAAAGAAGAAACACAAATATCCAATACAGTATGAAAAATTCTCAGCACCCTAGTCCACTAGGGAAGTGCAATCATCGTTCCAAAGAAATATTGCCATTTCTCTTAGAATAGGGATAATAAATGAAAGAAATAAAAGTAATGTCTGATGAGGCGCTGAAAGAAATAGAACCCGAATGTTCCACTGAAGATGCAATTGGACGGAACCCGACCTGATGTGCAGAAAGATGCTATGTCTGGTTTGAGTTTTTAGATATTGAAGAACTCAAAGTTAACGAGTATGTACTTTCCATGAAACAGTTTGCTGCCCCTATAGTTATTCATGACAACTGAAACTTTTGTTTTCTTCTTATTTACTTACTTTCTATAACAACATAAAACTAGAAACTAATTTTCTGTTTTGTTTGCTTTTGAAACAGGATCTTGCTCTTTCTCTGGCTCACCTGGGACAAAGTCTGTAATCGGGCAGAAACTTGGATCAAAGTGATCCTCTTGCCTCAGTCTCCCAAGTGTTAGGATTATAGGCATGAGCTACCGTGCCTGGCTAACGAATGATCTCTGTGGATCTGGGTAGAGCGCGTTGGAAGTTCTATTTGCCTTATTTGTAGCAATCAAATGAACATCTGGCACAAAATAACAGTTCATAAAAGTTGTTGAAGAGCAGCAGATTAAATATTAGAGCTTTTATCCTTTATTCAAACTAGCAAGGATGACATGCTAAGCCCATTCTTGATCATGACTCAGCAATTAAAATGCAGCCAGCCCCTCTGTCTATGATGGTGGGTCTTCAGCTCTGATACATGCCTTAAGTAGATTAATGGTGATTTTGAAGGATTAACTGTGGTTGAAATGTGCTTTCATATTCTTTTCAAATGCAATGTGTTGATGCCACATTTTGGAAGTGTGAGATTCAAGGCCATTGCCTGAAAACCCAAGTGCACTTTGTAGATTCTGGTAAACATTTTTGTGCAGTCTCTACAGACATTTTTTTTAACTTAAGTTTCAAGTGACCTTTAGGCCAAGCAAACATTGCTTCCAGAGAGTATTTTAGTTTATTTGAAGTGGAAAGTAAATGAATGAGAAGTTTTGTTTACTTTCTAGCTAAGGGACAGACTCAAGTTCCTGGCGCTGTGCTGTTAATTAGGCAGTGGGAATTTTGACTGAATGTTCAAAAGAATTAATATTTGAGTGAGCTTTCACTGTATTAAAATTGGATATCTTCTGAGAGTCTGGGTTTAAAGTCTTGTAGCTGTATTCTGTCTTTCAGTAGTTAGGAATTTCTACCTTTTCTTTACAAAGTGAAATGTTTCGGGAAAAATTTTAAATAATGTACAGATTTTAACAACTGAATTACAAAGGTGTACTTGAAATTTCCTGTGTTGATATCTACACATGTATTTTAACTCTTTTATTGCATTCTTTCTAATTAAAGTCCATATTTAACATCTGAAAGAATGGTTTCAAATTCAGACAGATAAGGATTGAAAATTCAGCTCTGACAGCTGCCCATTGGGTGAACTTGGATAAGAACTTATCCTCAACCTTTTCTATTTACACATCCAACAATAGTCCATGTTACCACATGATTATATTGTTATTCATATAAAGCAGTTTAGAGATATTGTTATAAGTATTATTTATTAATACACCTAATAATCTGTTCCTATATTTTGCAGGGGTTTTGATTGCATGAGTTATGTATGAGTTCTTGAAAGCATTTAGCTGCAGTCTTTAGATAAGCCCCATTTTACACTAGCCGATAGTAAATTTGTTCTGAAACCAAAAATTGAACCATTTATTCCTCATCAAAATGGCATTATTTTACATAATAATTTGCATGTTTCTTATTTGTGAAAGATAGTAGTTAATTTTTTATGTTTACTGGGAAAATACCTTGTTTACATATGTTAGTTAACATGACAAATATTTCTTTTAAAATTTTTAAAGGAAATATTTAGACAGGATTATTTGAGAGTTAAAGTGAAGAATTTCCTTTACACTAAAAGCAGAGCTACGTTTTTCTATATAACCCGTGAAAACAGATTGAATTGTCCAGGAAGCTCACTGCAATTTACACAAAGAGATGCTATTCAGCACTACTCTGCTGTTGTTAGGATGGAGAGAAACATAAAACAGCACAGGGCGGTGGAAGGTATTGGGTTCTGATGCAGTAACTATCAAGGTTTATCCAACCTGCGACATGTTCATGTCCTCATTAGCAACTAACTGCATGGGATCTGCTCCAGCTGGGAAAGAAGCAATCTTTTCAGCCAGTGTGATCTCCGGGAAGGCAGAAGTTTCCACATTGATGCAGTATGTGTTGGAGACCTTGAGTCCATGGTCATGACGCTTCATGTGCTCTTCCTTAGCTATAAAACCAGCTCATAGAAACTTATTTAAGATACTTGGTCAGGAGATCAAGCATTCCCCTGGCCTTTTTAGTATTCATAGATGAAACACTGTAGGAGAGAATAATTAAAAACATATTCAGGATGTGTATAGAATGCTAGTCAAAAGACGTTGCTGTTGTTTCTGGAGTAGAATATTTCACCAAATAATATTTTGGAATGCCAGAGAGCTGATATTCATTAAAGAAATACAAGTGGTCCTGGTTGTTTGCAGTTGGAATTTTAAAATTACTTGAAGCCTTAGTAAGAACAAATTTACATTCTTAGACCTGAAGAACCTTGGTTACCACACTTTTCAGTTTTAAGGGCCCTTTGTAACAACATTGGAGTCTGAATGATGTCAGTTCAACTAATCAGAAAATTTAGTGTTTCTGTGAAGTTATTTTAAAATGAGTGTTGACCTACGATACAAAAGACATAGTTCATGTCTGTTATTCCTATGATAGCTTCTTCACTTGAGTGTTTGCAAGTCCTCAACCACCCACTGACGCAGCTCACTAGTGTACAAGGGTCTATTTTATTTTTTATGTGTGATTATTTTCTTTAAACACATGGTGGATGACCATCTCAATTACTGAAATCTCTTTCATTAATATAAATTAATATAAATTTTCCTCATTTTTTTCAGGGATGTCCATGGAAGGTGATGAAACACAACCAATTCAAATGTAAGTAACTGGCTAAACAGTGGAAGAGAAATTGGATAACTTGGCCAATTGTTCGTGCTATTCCACTTTGCTGAAAAACAAGACTGAACATATTCTTCCAGTGTATTATGTTGGCCAAATTAACAAAGAAGGAAGCTGACAAAGGCCAGATGTGGCAACGTAATTCATCTATTGTACAGGTATTGCATCTCTAGTTGAGATGTTGCTATATCTTTTGAGTGCAGGCTCACTATTTGTTTGACTTAGAAAAAGATGCTTTTATAAAACGGCATCGGAACTTTCCTTCCATGGTAGCTTTTATGTTACAGGGTGTTTCAGGATATTTGATCACACTGTGAACCCCAAGACTGCATTATTTGCTGGTAAAAACTACCTCTCTTTGTGGCCTGGCTCAGCTCTAGCACACATTTTTAATCCAAGAGCTTTCTGCTTGAATATTGTAAACAAGATTAGATAAATGCAGCCATAGGTCAAGAGGCAGAGCAAGCAAACAGTTGGCAGGAAAAACCAGTAGAGAGAAAGAGGGAGTCAGGAAGACAGATAGGGAGATGGACATGAAATACAAGGGAGGGACATTGAGTTTGAGGGTTTGTTTGAGACTGCATAGAGAACACTCATCTGGGGGATGACAGCAGATGAGGAAACAGCTGGGTGCTTTCTCTGTCTCTCTGAGCTCGCAGATTTTTACCCCAGTAACTGGCTCCTGAGTCTTTATTGATAAAATAGAATAATCGAGAATTACTTAAAAACAACAGCACAGTAAAAAGTCAATTTGGGATCTGGCAACCACTAAGTATGTCACTATATTCAACGTAACAAATTCAGAAGACTACCTAGTGGTTCATGAATGAAGAGGATCCACTGTGAGCCAGATGTGGCCTAGAATCAGCTCACTCTTACAAGCAGGTCTTGATGATGCTTTAGCTCCTTGCCCATCAAAGCCTATTTGTGACTGTACTTGATGTCATAGTGAGTTCTTTTCTTCTCTCTATGTAGGTCTTGAGATCACAGCTATAGCTTCTCTTTAGAAAGGAATCAGGAATTAATTTTTGTGCATACTTAACCAGTATTGTAAGGTCTTTTCTTACATTGGTAAATGGGTTCCTCATGGGAAAAATGACTCAAATTCAGAAAGCGGGCACAGGGTTAAATATTTTTATTAGACTGGCCTCTCCTAGTTTCCCAGTTATCACTTCTTAGTTTCTTCTCCCATGTATTGGAAAATAACTCTTGATGGCTACTCATTTATTTTGCTCACAGAGATAGGATGTTATTACCTAATTCTATAGCTCTCCATATTTTAAACGGAAACCCTATTGAGTCTGAAAATCTGTTGGGGGTAAGATTTGAACTTTCTGAAACCTCTGAAACTCTGCTACTTTTATGATTAAACATGATTTTTTTTTTGTCCTTCAGCTTTCGAAGCTGAAAATCTCTTTATATGTTGCCTAGGAAAACCTCTTAGGATTTAATTACTGATTAATCATCTTCATTCTTTCAATTCTTTTTATCTAAGTCGTCTTTGTCCCTGAAAATAGCAATCTAAATCCATTGTTCATATTTTTGATGTACTCCTTAAAAGCACAAGACATTCCTTGTATCAGTGCATTCTCTGCTGGGGCATATGAGGTCCTGTAGTGAATGTCCTAGAAAAGTTCACTGTCATTGTATGCCAAGATATAAACACTTTACCTGTAGCAAGGAAAGGGTCCTCCTGCCCATTCCAACAATAGGTGATCTGAGTTGATCTCTTAGCCACTTCTGTTATTAGTTCTTGTATGTATACTGTCCTACCCAGATCGACAGAGATTTGTCTACAAGATATTTACCTGGTAGTACTTTTTTTTTGTTTTGTTTTTGGTTTTGATTTTGGTTTTTTGAGACAGGGTTTCTCCGTGTTGCTTTGAAGCCCATCCTGGAACGAACTCTTGTAGACCAAGCTGGCCTGGAGCTCACAGAGATCCACCTGCCTCTGCCTCTCAAGTGCTGGGATTAAAGGCACGATCCACTACCACCCAGTGAATTTTTGATCTGGACAGTGGCAAAAAAAAAAAAATGAATAAGTGCCCAAAGACCTTAGGTTCTACTAGAGTCAAAGACACGAGAAGCTTTAGGGCTGAGGGGACTTCATGGATATGAGCTGCCTCTGAGAAGGAAAAAGTGCTTGTTACCTTTAGCGATGTCTCTGATTCTCTTTCCATGAGACAGAGCCTCACTATAGTAAGAGCTAAACCATAGTTCACTATTGTACCCCACGCTGTCTGAAACTCCTAACAATGGATCTGCCTTAGTCTCTTGAGTATTGGTGTTACAGGCATGATTAACATTCCTGATAGGTCTCTATATGTCACAAAGTTCTGAGAGGGGAGCAAAAATGTGAGAGTAGGTAGCCATCACCATTCCAGAATCCAGGGATAGCTTATCTAAACCCTAAGGTATGTGTGTAGAAATGCATGTATGCATATCCATGTGTGAGGAGATAGTTCATTAGTACACATTTACTGCATTTCTTTCAGTGAATGACAATGTTTGCTTTTACCTTTAAATTTGCCTTGCTCTCTTTTGTTCTAAAAATGACCATTGTTACAGTTATAAGAAGATAAATTGTGTCATTATATGAAGAGTTTTAGAAAGATGAATGAGAATGGTTTGGTTTCTTTGTGATAAATATTCCTTATAGTTTCATTTTTTATTGAAAATAAGTTCTTCTCTCATATAATACACCTTGTCCATAGTTTTCCCTCCCTTTGCTCCTTCCAGCTTCCCCTCCACCTCCCTCTCTTCTACATCTACTACTATCTCATTTCCTCTTCAGAAAAGGGCAGGTCTCCAAGAGAAAACAGAAAAAAAAAAAAAGAACAAAACAAGACACAATCAACAAGGCTAAAGCCCTCTTATTGGGACTGAACAAGGCAATCAGATAAGAGGAAAAGTGTCCCAAGGGCAGGCAAAAGAGTTAGAGATACCCTACTCCCACAAAACACAAAGCTAATGTCCATAACATATGCACAGAGGACCTCATGAAGATTCATCCAGACCCTGTGCTTTCAACTTCAGTGTCTGAGCACATATGAACCCTGCTTAGTTGATTCAGCGGGGTATGTTCTGGTCTGCTCCATTCCCTCGGACTCCTATAATCTTTCTTTGGTCTCTTCTTCTGGGTTCCAGAGCTCCAAGGGAGGGACTTGATGGAGACTTCCAACTTAGACTCTATCTCAGCATAATGTTTGGTTGTGGATTTTGGCACCTGCTCCCATCTGGTGCTGGAGGAAGCTTCTCTGATTCCAATTGGACAAGTCATCAATCTATGAGTCTAGTAGATTATCATTAGGAATCATTTCACCTTATTCCTTTTTTGTTTTGTTTTTTTCTAATTGTTTTTGACTGGTCCCTAGGTATCTGTTCTATCCATTGTCAGGTTCCTGGATATCCATGCATTGTAGGACATGGGATCCCTCTTATAACTTTGGCCTCAAGTTAAACCAGACATTGGTTGGCTGATCCCACAAGTCCTGTGCCCACATTGTGTCAGGGTACTGTTCAGGAAGGACACATTGCAGGTCAAAGGTTTTGTTGGTGTGTTGGTGTCCAAGTTTCTCTTTCCTAGCTGGAAAAGTATTTTCTTATGACGAAGAGACTAGAAGATAGGGGTGAAGGTTCCATGCTCAAACTAGTTCGAACTCTCTCTAAAGTCATTGAGCTGTCTGGATGTTTTCCTAGTCAATGAGGCTCCACTATCAGTTTTCAGAGAGCTACCCTCTGTCCTAGCATCAGCCTGGGTTGTTTAGAGATCTCTACAGAACCCCTTGGTCAACAACTCCAAGGAATATAACTTAAACCCACCACTGGAAGCCTTGCCTGGCTACAAAAGATGGCCAGTTCACATCTTCAGAGAGAGGTTTCAGTTTTTGTGTTTACCTGTAGCATAGTCAATCTCATTTCCAACTGTTTTGCGACTCATCCACATTGCAGGAGGATAAAAATCTTTATTTCAGCTATGGCTGATCCTGGATTGACTCCTTCATGTAAGCACTGTGGTTTTAATTGCCATTACTTGAGTACAAAGCAGTTTTGTGAAAAAAAAATCTCACCACCGAGGTGTTTTGTTTTTCATTTGTCCTCAAATCTTTCCCTTACAAGAATACGGTCTATTGAGTTTTCTTCTAACTCTTGTCTATCACTGGTTTGAGCAAAGACTTCTCTATAACATTTTTTTAACCAAAGGTTTAAAAAACAAAAAACAAACAAAAACAATAAAAGAAACCAAAAAAACCCTCTCATATTTAAATGGGCATACATATGGCCATTTCAAATCCCCCTAGAAACACTTTTTTTTTAGCTTTTGTATCTCAGTTATTGTCCCTTAATATAGACAAATGGGCTTTGATTGGCTCTAGAATAAACTACTGATAGCAACGAGACAGGCTTATACATAGTAAGTATCTTCCGTTAACTGTTTCTGTGAATCATACAGAATTTTACATTTTTTTTAAAGAGTGCCTGTTGGAATAGTTGTAGGACATTCTTCCCGTCCTTTCTACTGTAAAAGAGGAGTGGAAGCTGTTCTCATGCCTGGAGTTTACAGCTACAGGGTAGCATATGTGTTCACCTTTAGAAATGGTGTGAATAGCAGGCACGCAAAGAGCCCAGCTCTATTTTCTACTGATTTTATATTATAATGATAGGGAGAGCGGTTTGTTTTTTATTCTTCTCTTCATTCAGTGGTGTTACAAGCTGTTCCGTTTTAATTTGAGGCTAAACTTGAATTCACTCACTTCCTGTGGGAAAGACAACTGCCTGCTTTCCTCACATCCATATGCGAGATTGCAGCCGAGGAACACCATCCCTTCAAGTGCTCTTGAGTGTGTTTACCCCTGTGAGCATCTTTCAGGCTCTGTCTTCAAATCAGCAAGTCTCCTGCCATGCTGATGGTGGTGTTTTATCACACTGCTTTCCTACAGTAAATTCCAGGCCTTGCTGTGCTTGGCATGACCACCTGTTCTCCCACACCTGTTTCCATTTACAAACCATATGCTGTAGTCACAGCTGAGAACCTGTACTCACTGTGTACATGATGGGGTTTTTCATAAATATTTCATAAATTCAAAGTTCCCTGCACTTCACAATCATTTGAAGGCATTGATTTAGCTGAAACATTCATGGAAATTCATGAAATATATATATATGTGTGTATGTGTGTATGCATATATTCAATATATAACATTTTGAATATATTATATTATTATATAGTCATCAGTATTTAAGAGCATATGAAGCTTACTTTCTATAAAAATCAATCAATATTAAGATTTCATGTTATACTTTTTACCTCTTCTTAAATAACTAACAAAGCAACAGGGAAAATAATTCAGTTTTATTAATTGGCTTGAATTGTCCATAAGCCCAAGAAATCCAAGAAATATACACATTTACTTTCATTTTTTACATGGAATAATAGAGATAGCTCATGAACAATAAGCTATTTATCAAAATGCAATGGATGTAAATTGTTATAATATTCTGTTTTAAAGAAGCAAATGAAAAGTATTTTATTTACAAATTATGCTGTTTTAAGAAACAGAAAATGGAAATAAAATTTGCATAAAATGAGGAAAATCACCTGTTTTATTCACTACACAAGCAAGCAGTTAATATGTATGATTTTGGGCTTTGACTGATTAACAATGATTTAAAGTTTGTAAGCAGAATTCTACATTTTCCCCTCACTGTTCAGCTTTTCTTTTGCAGTGTAGGATTTAGAGTCATAGTAGAGTATACATTTATGTTTAGAGGATGAAGTTGGTTATTTTTTGGATTTTCATTCTTTCTATGTAAGTCAAGTGAAGAAAAGTTTCTTACGGTTGTTCCATGAGCAGATCTATAACAATAGACAACATTCCTAAAGAGGAAGCCTACTTTCTCCCCAGAAGTCTCAGTAAGCATTTCCTTTCATTTCATTCGTTCTAATACTCAGAGTGAACATTTACAAAGGACATATTTTGAATTGGACTGGGATAGCTAAACCAATCAAAATATGAACTTAGGAAACAAATTCTCTTTTGATAATTCAGAAAGTGTGAATTCCTCGGTCGGGAAGAGGAACACTCTCAAAGGGCAAGGAAAACAGTAGCAGACACAGCCAATTAATATCCCCACTCCACTGCATGCATTTCTGTACACAGGAATAATGACACTTTATCATTCTATTTTGGTGACAGAGTTTCTGACTAATATGTATCAGAAATTGAGTTCCGATTTTCTCAATTTCCCAGTCTATCAAGGGCATGTTTATTTGCCTTAGTCACCAAGTGCCTTGACTTTTTTTTCAAACAGTGCTTCCCTCATTTTTTCCAAACTGTATGCATTCATTATGGGAATCAGAAGCATATAAGACAAAGTACCCTAAATCTTTCATGATAGAAGCATTCTCTAAGTTGATGTATCATAATCTGAGTCAGTAATACAGTGTTTTCAAGTAGCACTTTTGTGTGTGTATATTCACACACATTCATATTTTTATCATGTTTTCTACTTACACCATGATTATTTAACAATTCAAAGCACTAAAACAGAAAATATTTGATGAGTAAGAATGTGTTCCATCACAAGGGACAGAGGAGAATGGAATGTAGTTTTCTTTGGTAGCAAAAATGGTCCTAGCCCTGGGCTGGGGATGGTGACAGAATGATAATCAAAATACTGTTTCCACAGTGTTAAATTAAATGTTGAGCAAGGTAGTGAAAAAACAAATTATTTTTAAGGGATTTGTTTTAAAGATATACAGTTCTGGAATATTTGTAGGAAGTCATTTTTCATTTAGATTTAAAGATATTGTGTTATGAGGGATTCTGGGATGATCTTTTAAATGTACTATGATTTAGTAAGGAACTTAACTGAAATGTAGAACCAACATATGTGATTATCTGGAATAAATTTGTTTTAGGTCAAGAGGGAAATCTGCCTTATGTGAAAATAGTAGTATTTAAGTTTTTGTTTGTTTATGTTGAAAACAATGATAAGATAACTGTTTAAGGAGTAAAGTGGTGTACTTTATTTAGGTGAATAACATTTTAGTATTAAAGACTGTCTTTTATACCATGGCAACTATCTACTAATTCTATAATTAGGAACCTCTCATCCAAGTAGTAACCAGGCCTGATCCTGTCTAGCTTTTGAGATCAGAGGAGATCATATGTGTGCTGGAAGAGAGGGCCACATGTTCTTCCCAGTTGCCCCACTAGGTTAGACCAGAAATAATCAAACAAAACTATTAAAACACCGCTCGGCCCATTAGCTCTAACTTCTAATTGGCTAACTCTTATATATTAATTTAACCCATTTCTATTAATCTGTATATCACCACTAGGTCGTGACCAGTAAAGTTTTAGCACATCTATCTACAGCGGCAGCTCCATAGCTTCTCTCTGCCTCTGCCTCCTTTCTTCCAGCATTCAGTTTAGTTTTCCCCATCTAGCTCTGTTCTTTTGCCCTATCAGAGGCCAAGGCTATTTCTTTATTCATTAACCAGTAAAAGCAACACATAGACAGAAAGGCCTTTTACACCATGTGTGTTCAGGGTGTTTTCTAACATATAATGGGAGGGGTACAGTTGATGGGGATAGTTTAACTCATAGTTTCCAAACATCAGGCCTTTGTATACATAAGAGGCAACTATGAGAGTAGTAAAGCAAGTATGAAGAACAGCATGTTGATGTAGAGATTGAGCAATATAGGTCATGGAAAGAGTTCAAATTTAAGTCAGATTTCAATGGGAGGAAAAAGAGAAATATTGTAAGGATATGACACTCAGTCTCAAAGAAACAGCGAGGAACAAAGGTAAGTCCTAAATTGTTACGAAGCTGTTACAAAGTAATAGCACAGTTATTAAAGTAGCAACCAAGGAACTGAGTTTGAAAAGCCTTCAGCATATGGAGGGCATTGAAGTGTGGTGGATCTTGGAGATAGTTTTTTTTTTTTTTTTCTGGAATGATTCTGGAATGATAGTTCTGAATTAAATGATAGTTGGAGAAGTTAGTCCCTTTTATGTTTTTACTATGGGAGCTATTGATATGCATTTTGATAATGGAATTGCCAAGGAGAAAAGCCCAAGTGAAAAGGGAAGGCTTAGATTTATCTACAACCCGGGGCAAATGGGTCCATATTATCAGGATACACAGAATACATTGGTACATATCTAGTCTGCTTAGTCAGTTTGCTGCTCTACAGTTGGGACATTTTCTATATATCATTTCTGTTTTCTTAGAAAGAAGTGCAGATAGAATAAGGAGTGAAGAACTTTAATAGAGGATAAACAGAAATCACTAACATATCACATCAAAAGTATGCCATGGGGATAGGGAGAAGACTCAGTGGGAAAGTGCTTGCTCAAATATGAGAACCTGAGTTGGGATCCCAATATCCCACAGACAACTGACCCTTGGTGATTTGCATCTGTGACCCCAGAGATTGGAGGGGAGAGGGGTGGGCAGTTTGTAGAAATCAGTGATCTCAGAAGCTAACCAGCCAGTCCATCTGCCTGAAACTCTAAGTGCCTGGTTCTCCAACAGACTCCGTGTTAAAAGCAAATAATAATTAAATAAAAAACCCCAAAGGGAATAGCTACCTGCCTAGGGCTCTTCAGTAACACTAATTTTACTCACGAGGGCATGGCTGCCATTAAATTAAAGATACTATCTTTTAACATCTTCCAGTGTTGATTAAATCCCAACTTTTAAAACACAGCAGACTCACTGATGCTAAAGAGAATGATATATATTGATATAATCCACTGGTAAGCTGTATACACAACATAAATCAAACCAAATAAGTTGACTTATGGGATGTAGGCACATTTTAATAAATTTAGAAAAGAAATGTTAAGATAGTTTTAAAAGGATATTATCTGGAATTTGTAAAATAGTATCCAAACCTTATTAGAGTTGATACCTAATGTTCATTTATTTCTTTTTAATGTAAAATTATTTAGGTAAAACTCTGCAACAGCATAGATTGCCATTTATTTAATACTCATAAGTAAAATTTGCTCTTTCACAAGTGATTTATGATTTTTCTAGAATCAGATATCTCAATAGTTTTAATAAATCTACTGATTCAGGTTGTTTCCTTATTATAAAGTAGCATGGATATTTCATTTTTAAAAAATTCAACAATAATATATGCATCATGAACCATAAGAGTTAAGAAATAACTCATCCATTTTTAGAAATAAGACTTCATTTTATTTTGGTTTGACTTTTGGGTACTTTGTCTTTTCTGATCTTATACTTTAAGTCTAAAGCCTAGGATTTATTAAATATTTTAATAGAGATTTGTCAATGGAAAAAGATTTTTATTTCTGGTTTTGGCTCACATGTCATCACAGGCTGCTGAGAGAAATTACATTGTTGTGTTTTATTACAGTGCTGTGCATTTTTGTCACAGTTAAAGATCAATTCATTACCAAGAACAGCAAATTAGTGGGTTATGTATTTTATACCTTCTTCTACCTAATGTTTTATTTATTTTATTGATAGCTGTTTGCAAGACAGTTGGAATGTCACTATATTTTTTAAAGTGTATTTCAGTTATATTTTACTTTACCCCATTTTCTTTTTTATTAAAAAAATTCAAGATAATTTTTGAATTATTAATTTCTGGTTTATTTTCAGCAAATTGTTAATTTTTTAAGATATTTTGATTAAGTCTTATAACTTAGAATACAGAAAGCTGAAGAAATATGTTCACATAACCATGAGGAAATATGGAGACTCTATAAGTGTTCTTTTGAGTGCATAAAAACAGAAGTTGCAAGGGAACTGAAGTATAGATAATGACTCTCATTAATAAAGGATCTTGTATTTATCAACAAAAAAACAAACAAAGACTAGAATGACATGGCCACTGTACCCATGGTTTACCATGTATCAACTACAATTTTCATCAAGGTAAGGACTAGTTGGAATGGTGTAGAACTGCAGAAGGGGAAGGAGGTCATAAGTACTTTCATAATCCCACTCAGATTCCTGTGTCAGGATAGGCATTATATGTTGGAGAATAATCATAGGTAGCTCTCCTCCAGGAAGCAGGCATAAAAACAATGATAATCATTACGGAAAGGACAGCAAACAAGTCTACCTACTTCCACACCTCTTCTGTAATCACGCAGATAAATGTTTTGCACCACTGTGGGGGAGAACTACACATAGTCCAACCTACAAGACTTGAACAAAGGTCTCTTACTTTTGGAGGAGGAAGAAATAAACTTCCTCTATAAGCAGGCCAGCTTATAGTGGACAATGCCACACTTGGGCAGGGCATCCTAGGTTGTATAAGAAAGCAAGCCGAGCAAATTATGGAGAACAAGCAAATAAGCAGTATCCTCTATGGCCTCTCAAATCAGTATCTCCCTCCAGGCTTCTGCCTTGGGTTTCTACCATAGCTTCCTTGTTGATTGGCTTCAAGCTGTAAGATGACATCAACATTTTCCATACCACGTTGTATTCATGGTGTGTTATCACAACAGTGGAAACTAAAATTATTACAATTCTCAAATTCACGGCTAACATTCTCTTTATAGATTGTATTGTAGGGTATACAGAAAACTTCCATAAAAATTTCAAATAATTGAAATTACATCATTGTCTTCTGAAGATAAAACAGTAAAGTCTAAAGTCAGAAAGATACTTGAAAATCCTTAATGAGTTTACGGAGCAATGATTACTTTATGTGCCATCAAATTGTAAGCAATCAGACAAAAGGAGGAATAAAACTTTAGTAGGAAGTTAAATGTTTCTGTTCATTGAAGGATAAATCAGCAGTATGAACAAGGAAGCCATTGACACTGGCAAACACATGTGGTTATAACCAGAATATATAAAGAGTTGTTAGAAATCAACAGTTAAAGTAATAGGTGCACTAATAACGTCTTATTGAAAATGTGAATATACATTTTCCTAAAACTGGTAAGTGACTTGAGGGAACTTAAAAAAGAGTTAACATCAGTAGCCATTGGAGAAAGGACACTTAGGTTTGAAAGTGACACTAGTGTATAGCTATCACGATGGAAGACAAGGATAAGCAGAAGAGACTTTTCCAGGATGTAAAACAACTGGGGCTCACAGTTTGTCCCCTGGTTGGCTGTGTGAACTTTCAGAATACAGTCTGAATGTTTAATGTACACATGATGATATGCCAAACTCATACCTAGCTTTTATCCACTAGCAAATAAAACATGCGAAGATCAGTTTGAACAATCAATGGAAACAACCACACATATCTATTACTGCAAAGAAAGGACCATTAGATGATGAATCGAAAAAAGAAGCTATGCTGTGGCCATACTGTGGCTTGAACAATTCAAAACCACCTTTAGTGCTTTTAGTCAATGACATCATGCAATAACCTGAACAATGTAAAACATGAGCCCATGTTTTATCAGCAGGACAGAAAAGCTTGCTGTGCATCTATGACAAGCTTAAAATACAAATATTGTCGGGTATTTTAATTCAGTTAAGGAGATTAGCTAACAAAGAGGCACATGGTTACCCCCCCCCCGTGTGTGTGTGTATGTGTGTTGAACAGTGGTGATTATGAGTTTATCCGTGTTCCACAATACAACTACATATAAAAAGGCTGAAGTGTGAAGAACCATCACAATTACTTTCCTTGTAGCTGAGGCTAGACCAACTAGCTGTGTGTAATTTACCCTTTGTGCCCACACCAGGATTCATTATTTATTTTCTTCACTATAATCATTTTGATAGATGTAAGAGAGACTCCTAATGTTTTAATTTGCATTTCTTTAAAAGGTATCAATACTGAATAGTTTCCATGTACTTTTTGACCATTTTTACTACTGAATGAATTGAGAGTCTTGGGGAGAATGAAAGAGGAGAAGAGCAGGAGAGACCAAAAGTGTAGGGGAACTAGGGAGAGGCATAAGGGTGGCTTGAACACAGTAGTTTGTACCATGAATTGAGTCTATGGATGTAAATTACACTTTATTGAAATTTATATTTACAAAAGAGACAAAAGCTGTACAGTAAAATGGGATAAAGACAGTTCAGTGAAATTTGGCATGCAAAATAAAGGAAAACTTAACAGAAATAATATTGTAGAGGCAAAAGCTGTACACAAAAATCGGAAAAAGATGGTTCAGTGAAATTTGACACACACAATAAAAGAAAAACAAAACAGAAAAATATTGTAATTGGCTGTTTCAGCCTGAGAAGATTAAATTTAGTTGAAAAGCACTTACTGTACAAATGTGAGAAGCTAAGGTTTTGATCTTCAGACCTAGGTAAAAATGGAAGAAATAGTCTTTAATCAGATTAGAGAGAGATAGATTTTTCTGATAGTAATGAGCGTGCCAGCCTGGCATTTGAAGTGGCAAGTGATAGGAGACCACATCTCCAACAAGGTGGAAGGAGAAGAAAGGCATCAACGTTTGACCTCTGACCTCTATGTGTGAATGGAGCATGTGTACACACACACTCACATATACATGCACACACGCACACACGTACACACTCAAACAGAAATACATCGCTGTTATCACCACCTACGTATCGACATAAAGTGGAAATTTATGAAAAGAAAAGTAAGTGTATTGAATACAAAATTTGCCTTAAACCTTTTACTGAAACACTGGACACATATAAATTAGAGTCCCTGCTTTGGATCAATTCATTAAAAGAGAAATTCATTCGTGTTCACAAATAGCCACAACACATGCTAAACTTGAATTATTCTCTGCTTGTTATGATAGATATCAGCATAAATAACTTCCTTTATGTTGAAGATACCAGGGACATCTTTAATGAGAATATTATCCCTGATTTAAATTCTATTAAAAAATAAATAAATTCTATAGTTCCCAGTTATTTATCAACTTTTAATACCTGTAAATATATATTTTCATGACACAATATCCAAGGAATTCTCCATATTATTTTGCACATCTGTAAGGTGTATAAAGAAATTTGCAGTGTTCAGTACATTTGTGTATACCATTAAACCTTCTCCTTTCCAAAAACTGCATTGTTTCCATAGTAACGAATGCATTTCAAAGTGAACACTGACATTGGAATCACTCAACTAGTGCTCATAGGACTCTAGGTGGGCACCTTAGCAGCCATAGATTCTGCAAAGAAAAGCATGTTAACATAGGCTTCTTGCCTACTGTTCTATACATCTATTTTCTTTCTGTTGAGAGTGTATTTGCTATAAATGAAACTGTTTATTTAGTTGATTAGCTTAATGAGCAAGAAAAACGTATTTGCCCTTTTTATTTATTACACTCTCAAGTGACTTGCGCACCTGACTTTACTCATATTTTAATCCACTATATAGTTGTTAAGCATCTGCTATGCATGGGTCATATATTTTTATATTTATAGTTTTTTTTTTTTTTGATACAAGTATCTTGAGCTTTCAGTACTGCTATAAAAATACATGGTTTTGGATCATTTTATAGACAACAGAAATGTTTCTTACAGTTCTGGAGACTATGAGCCACTTTTAGATTTAGCTGTCTGGTGAGGACTGTACTCTCCAGAGAGAGATACAGTATTTACTACACGGCAGAAAGTGGGAGAGCAGAAGAGACAAGCACTGTATGAAGTGAATTTTATACGGGCCCTAATGTATCCACAAGGGAGAAATCCTCATGTAATGTTTTCATACTCAATACTGGGTTTGGCACTTGACTTTAGGAAATGATCCAATCACAGTAGCCGGTATTACACAATGTATTTTAAAGGTAGAGAGGCAGAGTAATACAGCTCATGCTTACTATGATTCCATACGGTCTTCTTCTGGTCAGACGTATGACAATTTTTCTGACATCTGAGTACTTACTTTGTTTTAGATGCCTATCTGTTTCAGGTAGAGTTTCAGTGGTCAGTGCAGATGATTGCAATGAACACAATGGTTGTGGACTCAGGACAAGCATTTGGCCATGTCACTCCAACTAGCTTTTATAGATTAAAAAAAAAAGTTTAGCGAAAATTTTTTGTCTTTTCTCACTTAATGAATTATTAAGAACCGTATTCTCCAGAGACCCGTGCTAGGGCTCTGTAGACTTATTTAACAATATTTTATTATAAAAGCTCTGCAAGAAAAGGCACTTAATGAGATGATCAAGTTTACAGATGAAAGCGTGGCCTCCTGGGTTGAGAAGTGCCAGGCTAATGGGAAGAAACTTCAGCAGTTGCTCAGGAGGCCGTGTGTGTGCTGAGAGCGAGGGGAGAAAGACTGTTGAGCAGGCGTGCACAAAGTTTTACTTTTCGTTAAATTAATTCAGACCAAAGAGAAGAAATTAAGAACTCTAAGTGGTGGTATGACCCAGCAAAAAAAATCTTTGAATAATGATTAGCCCAGGATATTATTTCCAGATAAAAGAACAATTCTCTCTTGAATAGCCTCAGCGAAAAATAATAAGTTGAAAACAAAATGAGTCTGCTTCTTTGCTCTTGAGTTCTTCATGCTGTTTTGGCCTTTATACCCCGAGAAAGAAATAAAGAGGGGGGAAAAACCTTCCTAAAGGTATCTGAAAAAAAAAAAGACCAAGAATTTGAAATGATTTTGACTTCAGGAGGAAATGCATAAAAGTATGGGTTGAAGAACTGCAGGCTGATTCTAAGAGAAAATAAAAGGTGCAGAAGGACCATCTCCTTGTCTAATTCAGTACATTCTTTTCTAATTAGGCCCATGTTTTTTGAACATGTGGACTTTACGCTTGGTAATTTGATAGGAATATAAAATTGAATTCAAAATGTCTTCTTTGAGGAAAAGAATTCGGGCAGTGGAGAAACCCTTTTTCCACCTTAGACTTCCCCCTCTCCAAATTCTGGGATGCTGGACTGACTTTCTCCACCAGGGAGCTTATTAGAAAATGAACACCCAGACTAGCCTGCCTGCAGCAAGCTAGGTAGGTCCTTTGTTTAAGAGACACCTAGCAGCAAGGAGTTCCGGTCCAGGCACCAGGAGAGACATCTCTGGGGTGAGTGAGTTTCTGACCGCGGCAGCAGCCCGGGACAGGGAACTCAGACACCCCTCCTACACTTCCTGGGCATCCTCAGGGGCTACTCTGCCCGATACTTCCTCTCTCTTCCTATCCCACCCAGCTTGCATCCACAACCCTCCCCGCCCCCTCCGTCTGACTCCCTTCACTCTTTGACCACATAACATCTCCCAGCCCAGCCTGTTCGGGCTCTAGGACCGAATCCGAATCGGCAGGGCAAAGGGAGGGTGCTAGCTCCTT
>NW_026067949.1:14314260-14343186 GCF_014885135.2 Alexandromys fortis
AAAAAAAAAAAAAAAAAAAAAAAAAAAAAAAAAAAAAAAAAGAAAATGAACACCCAGAAATCTTGCCTGAATTCATCCTGATAACTTAGGTAATCAATGATCCAGCAAATGTATAGGCCTCTAGCTTGTACCCAAATTCAATTCAATGCCCCCCTTTTTTTCTGCAGCATAGTCTTGGTCTTCAGTAGAGGGGAAATGGAGAATTTCCAATGCAAAGTTACACAATCAGTAGTTATACCTGAAATTGAGAGGAAAATAGCGGAACACCTAAATAATATGAAAAGGCTTGTTCTAGTTAAGGTAGCAAGATCAAAGGCAACTTGGCTAGGAAGTTTACCAAATTTACTAAATTTATTTCATCACTGGAGAAAGTCATGCTAGAAACTTGGAGATGGGACTGGAGGAAAGGTCACAGTGGAACACTGCTCACTGGCTTGCTCTCTAAGATTTGCTCAGCCTGCTTTTTATACCTTATCATCTAGGGTCAGCCAACGCAGGGTAGCCCACCCACAATGGTTTGGACCTTAACATATCAACAATTAATCAAGAAAATTGCTCATAGGCTGATCTGATTGGAGGCATTTTCTCAATTGAGGTTTTAACTTCTTCAATGACATTAGCTTCCATCAAATTAACAAAAAAATCTAGGACTGAGATAGATTTTCATATAGACTTTTATTGGAATTTTCAATAGCGTACTCAGGAGAAAACCTTTTTATTTAGTATGTGTTATCATTACTAATTATTAAAATTCACTATAGTTTACACATAGTTTGTCTCCTTAGGACTCAAATGGCAGAAGTTTGATTTCCAGTGTGGCTCTGTGGGGCTCTTAGTTCTTTGGTGGCAGGTCCATAGAAGGAACTAAGGTGGTTTTTCCTGTAAAGCTAATTCTTACAAAAGTTTGTTATAAAGAACTTTCTTCAGTCTCCTTTGTGCTTGTTGGCAATCAGAATCCCCCCCGCCCCACTCCTTCCACTGTGATACCATTAAGGCTGTGTAGGAGTCTTCTCATGGACTGACCTATTTTATTTGAACTCCTTAGTCTCCAGAATTGTGAGCAACATAGATATACTTTTATGAGTTATAATGTGTTATAGTAATGAAAATAGACTAACAAAGTAGACTTAGCCTATTAGTATTAAATAATACAAAGATCTAAATAAGTAATACTAATATTGATAACTATGTAAATATAAAATATTTCAAATACTTCAAGTTAATTATTTTTTTAATATTCACAAATTATTTTCTTTAATATTTGTAAGTTATTTTCTTTAATATTTATGGTAATTGATCCTACATAAGAGTGTGTATAAGAAGCTGTCTGAATTTGTAACAGTTTTTTCTTTCTAGATTCTTCTATGTTTACTCTTTCTGCAACCCCATTCAGAGACAGTGCACTCTACTAGACTAATTTCAAAATAGTCTCCATGTATTTCTGACATGGACCTTGGCAGGAATCATGGTCCATCAATCTTTCCACCATGTTTTGTCTAGTCATTTTCCTGGGACGCAACTCTGTACATGAACATACTAGACCAACCAGTCTACTGAAATAAGTCCATAGTCTTCATTTGGAACTCTCATTTACTTTGTTTAATTGTATCTAGAAAGAGAATAATTAAACTTTAAACCAAGATGTGGTTTCATGAATAATCCTTTTTATATTTCTTATTGAAGAGTATCTCAACCCTGCCATTGTACTATAAATTTATGGATAGACTCATATATTGTTAGGTTGTAACCTTCAGGATCAAAACCCCAGAAGATCTCCCAATCCATGGTCCAAGGTTATGTCACATTTGAACCATAATAATAATAGGGTTAGAAATACGGTATTAATGGAAATGTCTAAAACTCTCAGACAGACGAGAGAGAGAGAGAGAGAGAGAGAGAGAGAGAGAGAGAGAGAGAGAACTCTACTAATAGCCAAAATGTGGCAAATTAAGGCTAAGCACAGTTATATTGTACAGTGTTGTATCTAAAATGTTTTAGAAAGAGAAACAAGATTAGTGTGGTTCATGTGGAGTGGTACTAGTTACAGTTGCTGGGCAAGAGAACAGACTTCCAGTGGGGCACAAGTTGCTTCCCACAGCCTTGATATGAGAATTTGTGCAGCCTTATTGAACCTTGCTATGCTATGCCCAGTTATACACGGGAGGCCTGATCTTTTCTGGGGAGAAATGGAGAAGCAGTGGATCTGGGGGAGAAGGAAAGTGGGAGTAGAAGGAATGATGGAATGAAGGCTGTGATCTGGTTGGATTGTATGAGAGAAGAAGGAGAAGGAGGATGAGGAAGAGAAAAGAGAGAGAAACAGAGAAAAAGAGAGAGAGAGGCAGAGAAGAAAGAGAGAGACTAGAAAACTGTTGTGCTTACTCTGGAGGAAATGAGAAACCAACGTGAAATCTGAGCAAAAGAGCTTCAAGTGCTAGATTGCTTCATTTAAATGACAAAATGAATGGGATGCTGAAAAAAGACTGAAAGGGAAAATCAAAAGCTTCAAGAAGACTTGATGATCTATATGGACAATTACCTGGTACTACAAAAAAGCATGAAAAATGTCAAAGAATCCAATGTCTGATATTCTAGAAGGTAAAATAAGTTAGATATATTGATAGCTTTAATACATGCTCAATCTACAAAATAAGATGTGTCCATGCTGACTCATAAGCTTTGGGTAATCAGAGGGATGAAATTGTCATCAATGACAGAGAAAGTAGTGGAATGTGGATGAGATTCAGTGAGGGGTGAAAAATACTGTTTAAATAGAGATGTCATATAAACATCTGTGAAGAATGCACCTGGATTATCTTTGTCTTCTAGTAGTATGGGATTCTTCCATTGCAAACATTGATTCAAGTTGGTTATTTTTTATTATTTGTGGGCTTAATTCACTCATCTACCTTCACATGGGCCCTGGGGAAAGAACTCAGTTTGGGTTTTCCAAACATGCATTGCAAATCCAATTACACATTAAAGCATTTTTACTGATTTTCCATTCTTGTTTGTTGTGTAAGTATAGTTTGGATATGTTAAAAATGGATCTCTCTTATCTATACTTATAAATTTGTTCTAGGTTGTAGATCATGTTTTTACTTTGTGATACATGTACATAATTTTAATGTATATGAATATAATAATATTGTCTTTACACCAGAATTTGATAATTGCAAAGATGTCTTATTGAATACATTATGCATTTACTTTAGTGTAATAATGTAGCTTTTCCTTGTATTTCACAATTTAGCTTTATTCTTGTGTGTTTGGAATAATAGTCAGATCCAGTTTTACTTTTTCTGTGATGTTAATGTAATTTTATTGATTCTTCCCCAGATGCATTTGTTTTCTTTAATTTTCACACTTTTTCATATATCTCAATAAATTTTCTAGACTTTTCTACATGTTTGTACTCCATTGAATGGATAACAGTATGTGATTACATGTTTGACTTCTCTTTTTTGTAATCATTTTCATCTCACATATTCTATAGATTTTTCAAACAAATTTTGTGAGTGGTGTTTGTGCTAAACAAGAAAGCAATATGATTGCTATGATCACATGGAGTTAGAGAAAAAGAAATACCTTCCATCCATTTGCATGCAGATTTTGCGGTGTCATTGTTCCTTACCACTTAGTAGTACTCCATGGTATAAACGTACCACATTTCCTTTATCTATTCTTTGGTTGAGGTTGTTTCCAGGTTCTGACAAATAATGCTGCTGTGAACATAGTTGAACAAATGTCCTTGTGGTATAGTTGAGAATCCTTTCAATATATGCCCATATGTGGTATTGCTGGATCCTGAGGTAGGTTGATTCCCAATTTTCTGAGAAACCACCATACTGATTTCCAGAATGGTTACACAAGTTTGCATTCCCACCAGAAATGGAGAAGTAAACCATCCTGAGTGAGGTAACCCAGACCTAGAAAGATGAGCATGATATGTACTAACTCACAAGCGGATACTAGCTGTAAAGCAGTGAATGAGGAACCTATAGTCCACAACCCTAGAGAAACTAAGTAACAAGAACACTAACGTATATATAGATACCCTGGGAAGGGGATATAGACAAGATCTCCTGAGGAAATTGGGAGTAGGTAGGTGGGAGGAAAAGGCAGAGCAGAAGAGGAAGAGGAGGGATAATGGGAGTGGGGAGAAGAACTTGAGAAAAAATGATGATCAAGATGGGGGAAGAACAGAGACGAAGAGCAAGGAAAGAGATATCTTGATTGAGGGAGCCCTTATGGGGCTACCAAGAAATCTGGCACTAGGGATCATATACATACCTTTCACTCCTGTATAGTTTGGCCTTTTGTTTTGTCAGCCTTCTACTTCCTTAGAGTGGTCGGCATGAATTGCACAAAAGAATACCCTTTATTCCTTTGGCTTCTGGTTAAACCTCACTACTATGTTTCACCAAACAAAATGGAGCAAAGAGTAACATTGGGGCATTCATTTACTTGCTTGTATTTTTAAAATTTGGTTTAAAGTTATTGTATTGTTGAAAAGCTATTCATCTCCTGAAAACTTATTTAATTTCTTTTATTCTTGCATCAGTTTTAGTAGTCACCCTTTCCTAGAATGCCATCTCACGTGCATACAGTGTACGCTTTTGCAAACCCAATGCTTGGTAAACAAAGCCAGCCACAGCTATTCAAATTTCAGTGTGACACATGAGTTCCTCCATGTCCACGAAGAACATGTGATTTGTATTATGATTTCTTTGATTATTTTTAGTTGTGGCATATTATAACTTCATAATTTATACATTTGGAAAATGCTTTTAATTTTCACTTCATTGTCAGTTTTCTTCTGGCACGATATGCAGCTCTCTTTAAAGACACGACTCTGTTCAAAGTTCTTTACAGTTGCTTGTTACAGACTAAATGGCTCTTATTTCCTGCTTAAGGCCTTTACAATTCTAACCTTTTTTTTATTCAGACTCTTGAAAAAGTCAAGTAGTAAAAATTCAAACTCTTGAATTCTGGAAAATGCATATCTAACTACAAACTCCGAGGGAAAATGTTCAGTATGAGCTTATGCCAAAGAGATGTACTTTATCCTTATTCTTTACATCCCGGTCCATATTAAAATTATTTGTCACTTTCTTGTTCCAATAGATGGGTTTCTCTATATTCTCCCCATCTTTCATAAAGGATGAAGTGCTTCGATGTAACCGTGTCAGGATACAGTCTACTGAGTGTATACTCAACAGTTCATCTTTCTATGTGACCCTTAAATATTTGCCTGTTTGAAGACAAAGTCAACACGGTGTTGGATGCTTTTGGATTCAGAACTTACAAAATTCTTCCCTTTTCTCTAGTTAGAACCAAAAGGGCACTTGTTCTCTATTATCTTAGGCTTCTGTGCACTTGGTCAGTAGTATCAGGTTATTCAATCCATTAAATTGATAGAACTCAATACTATTCCAGTTTCCTTTACTTCAGCAAATGATTTTGCACAAGATTAGTTTTGCAATTGAAAAACAAATGTCTTGCCCAGTTTGTTTTATAGGATTTAAACATGTAACATATGCTAGGCATTTAATAATATTTATGGAAATTATTGAAATAATAAGTGAAATGAAGCCTTTTTTCCTGGAATGTATTTGCATCAAAGCAAAACAGACTTAGAACCAAAATCGTGCTGAATGGGAATTTAAGAAGTTCAGTAACTGAGGACTAACTTACATGATCAAGTCAGAATTATATTCATGTCTAAATATGCAAAATGGTAAAATATATAACAACACTGGTGATATTAAGTATACATTTAGGGTATTAGTTTTAGTGAATGCATTTCTATTCAATAGCTAGATACTTCATTGGTGCATGTGATTATTTTATTTTAGGTATAGCATTTCTTCTTTTAGATTTACTTTCTTTTCAATTATGTGTGTGTTTATGTTTCTATGTGTCCTGTGTGTACCTGAGTGCAGGTGCCAGTGGAGGCAGGAGGCATTGGATCATCTGGAACTTGAGTTATAGATGATTGTTCATTGCCTAACATGGGTACTGGGAAACAAATATAGGTACTCTACAAGAGCAGTATGAACTCTTAAAAACTGAACCATATCTCCAGTCCCTTGGATACAGCTTTAATAGTATTTGATGAATCTAGATTAAATAAAACATTTAGATTCACAAGAACTATATTTTGACTTCAGTAAAACCAAGGAGGTTCTTTCTTTTCTTAGCAAGCCTGAAATGTATATATAACATCAAAACATGCTTAGTTAAAGTATGAAAACCTAAGTTTAAGATAAGGAAGTAATTTGGATCAGGCTCTTTTTGTTATACTTGCATTACTTTGAAACAGTAAAGCTTAAATCCTGCAGATACAAATTTTAAAATATGTTCTATATTTTCAAAAAATGAAAACTAAAAAAATATAAGTGGTTCATTACAGACCACCTTCAACTAGATATCATGAAAGTAAGCTGCTAACTTCAACTAATCACATTTTAGCAACATACTGAGCAACCTTACTATNAACTCTGCAAACCATAAACACAAATAGTTTAGTAATGTATTTCCCAACCTAGGTGTCTGGGCAGAAATTAGCATTCTCTGAAAGAAGGCACTTTATCTTCAATATATGAAACATAAAAGCATTCAGCATGATAAATGAGGAAAAGATTGCTTCAAAATAAAGAAGCTATCACATCCAAGGAAAAGTTAAGGATAACATACAAGTTACAGGTTTAAAATTCTTTACTTCTTAGGAAAATACATTGATCTTACAGTAGAATTAATGTTTATATTCTTGCTTTACATATTAAAATAATAAGTAGGAAAAATTGGAACAATTTCAGTTAATTTAAGTAATTTTAAACACAGTGTTTTGAATACATATCTTTTAAAGCTAAATATTTATAATAAAGGTTCAAGCATATTTTTTCATTTCTGAGGCTAGAATCATAAAACGAATATTAGGTATATTTTAAAACTGGTCGATTAAGTGAACATAGTTTGAAAGAAAAGAAGAAAATTTACTTTTTTAAGAATATTCGTTTTATTATGATAGTATGTGCAGGAGAAGGCTTCTTGTCTGACCTGGCTGGCCAGAACCAAAATAACCACACAGAAACTATATTATTTAAAACATTGCTTGGCCCATTAGCTCTAACTTCTTATTGGCTAACTCTTACATCTTAATTTAACTCATTTCTAGTAATCTGTGTATTGTCACATGGCTGTGGCTTACTAGCAAGATTAAAACCTTTGTATGTCTTTGGGGAGGAGCTACATGGCTTCTTTCTGACTCGCCTCCTTTCTCCCATCCTTCAGCTTAGTTTTCCCTGCCTAGCTCTGTTTCCCTATAGCTCTGCTATAGGCTCATAGCAGTTTCTTTATTCATTAACCAATAAAAGCAACACATAGACAGAAGGACCTCCCACACCAAGTATGAATCTATTTTTCTGAAGATATCTTCATGAGGGGCTTTGACTGGATGAAGTGCAAAGTCAATTTGCCTAAATCTATGTTTTGTTAATTAATTTTTAAATTTATTTTACATGGAAACTTACTTTTTTAAGGCCATTTAAATTTGAGAAACTAGTATACACTCAGAAATCTTAGTATAGGTAGACAGAACAAATACACAGTATAAATGTACATAATTAAATAATGAAGCAGACATGTCTCTGTGTCTCTAAAACACCCCAGCTACAGGTAAACTGTAGCATCTAGCAGTTTGAACAATTGGAATACATAAACTTTAGATATTTGTTTCTATATTCTACTCCTCAATAAAAGTAAAGAGTACTTTGACAAATAATCATTTTAATACTGAAGCAAGGATTTAAGATGAACTTTGAATATCTATAGTGCAAGCAATGTAGAGTAAAAAACAAGACTTGGGAAAATACTAATGACCCAAGCTAAGTAAAAGGGAGCATCAGTGGAATCTGGGAGGAAGCTGGGGGAGGGAGGAGAACCAATAAGTAGATTAGAGTGTATGAAAAATTCAATGTTCAATTAAAAAGAAACAGATAGCAACCATTGATTAAAAGAGTATTCTGTACTTTACACTATATATTAATGTGTTCATGAATGGTCAATGGTGATATAAATGGGGAAGAAAAAATGTGTTGCTTATATAACAATTCTAATTTTAAAAGGTAAAAAAAAATGAAATTATGATTGAGCATTTGGCCTCTGTAATAGCATAAGTGACCAAGGAAGAATTATCAATACAGGATTTTAAAACGAGGTAGTAAAAGTATGAGGAGGTCTTATTAAGTTCATTAAACTTAGGAAGATAAATACTGCATGATTTTGCTCACATACACATATGTGATATATGTAAACAAGATATAGAACTTGGTATAGTTGCAAATATGTACGTGCAATATCATATATACATGTCCTGAAAATAGAGAGCTGTGTTTGGGGAGAAGGGGAAATGTAGGAGGGTTGACAGGAGAGAGCAATGAGGAGTGCACATGGCAGAAGTCCATGACATATGCGAACAAAAGTGTCATACAGCCTTCATTTCGCACAATGAACTTACACTAATAGCTTTTTTAAAAGCATGATAAGATTCAGGATACTTAAATTGGACCTTAATTAATCATCTCAGAATATACCTATTAATTATAAAGCAAAAATAGTTTTACAGTGGAGAAACCCGGGAAATAACCCATTATCCCAGTGATTAAAGCTAATAGCAACAGGAAAAGAACAAATTCTCCTCAAGTTTCTTTTGTTAGAACGTCCTAAGAAAGACAACACCAGAGTTTCTGTGCCATTCTGCTTTGTTCAAATTTCTAGTCTAACCACAGGAACTATTATGCAAGCATAATCCAAGAGACATTGTTTAAAAAAAACACACACACAAATTCATAGTCTTTCAGATTTCAAGAAAGAGGAGAGAAGACTGAAAATTTTCTTCAGACTAGTGGAGATAAAAGGCAAATGGGAAATGAATAATGGAATCATGAAGTAAGTTACAAAATACAGAAGTCATTTTAGTGCATATACTAGTGAAGTGTGATTCATACTGCTGAACTTTGATTCATGCATGAGATAATAAATAATATCAATAGTAAATACCAAGAATTCCTACTGTTTTATGTGAATGAATGTTTTCCTTTAGCAAATATATACTATTACACCTCTGACCTGTTGTGTCTCCCATTGTGTAAGACTTGGTCCTCAGCTGGTAGTACTATTGAGAAAAGATTGGGTCATGAGAATATTAATGTAACCTGTCAATGACTTCATAGCTGAATGGGCTATTAGGATTTAGGCCACCATTAGCAATTAGATCACTAGGGTTTTGAGACTTTCACCTCTTCCTCTCTCACTTTCTCTGCTTCCTAACCAAACTAAAGTGAATGGCCTCTTTTACTACCATTTTCTTGCTGCCAGTATCCCCTGCCTTGCTTTAGTCTCCATATATATCCTGTATATTCAGTATACCCAGTATCTCCTGCGTGGCTTTAGACTCACAGTAATCAATCTGACTAACCACGAACTGAGACGTCAAAAACGGTCGGAAACACACAAATGTATCTTCATTTGTTTCCTTGACTATGTTGTCACAATAAGTGCAGCTGACTCTAACACATACATAATTACAGACAACAGAGGCTCAAAAGCTTTCTTGTTGGAAAATATTACTCACATAAAGGAAAAGCATGAATTTTTATGAAATCAAACAAATGATAATCAAATGTAGAAGATAGTTGCGTTTGCAGAATCTATATTAATGGAATAAAGTGAGATTCTATGTAATTAAAAAACTCATCAACTCTAAAGTTATTTAACTATAAAATTTAGAAACAAAAATAAGCTTTATTCTTATGAACAACATCAACTTAACAATATAAAGAGAAAATATTTTAGTAGAAAAATTTATAGAGATAAAATAATAAGCTCTATGAAATATGAAGCATTGTTTTCATCAAAACATCTGAAACAATAAAAAGACATGTAGGTATAATTAAAGTAGATGTTTCTTGTTTTGGGCTATCAAAATGCCACAAATATACATATTATTGATAATTTATAAGTTTAGTGTGATAATACATTTTGTGCATGGATACGTCTGTGTGAGCCTGTGTGTACAAATTAATGTTTACTTGATGGGTATACATATAGAAGACAGAGGTTCATGTTGGATTCTTTCCTCAATTGCTTGTCATTTTATATTCTTAAATGGGGTCACTCCCTGAATTTGGAGCTTACTAATTCAAGTAGATAACCCATCCAGCAAACCCTTCTCATTTTTTTATTCCATGTAGCCCCAGCTTTTGTATAACAGGCAACCATATCTAATTTTTTTCCTTATTTACTTATTTTGGTGGTGTTGGGGATCAAATTCAGCTTTTAATGCTTGAAAAGAAATCACGTTACTGGACCGAGTTATTTCTCTAACAAAAATAGTCTTTTATCAATCTTTTTATTCCTAATAATCAATGAATGATTTTAAAGTTAATACAGAAAAAATAACTATGGAGGCATACATAGTAAAATCTGTAAAACAGGAACAATTAAGATCAATAACCCCATAGTGCATAAAACAGAAGTATGCACAGCTTCATTCCTAGTATCAGAAGTACAGGTTGGACCGAAAGTGCAGTAGCATTTTTAATTAGTGGAACAGCAATAACACAAATCCTTGATATTAGAAAATCAGTGCTCCATCATTCACATGTTCTTCATGGAAGTTGAAAATAAAATGTCATAAAGAGTTAAGAGAAGACTAATGGTATTTGACCAAACTACATATGCATTTACGCTAAAAAGAAATTAATCATTTTTAAGAAATAGGCACTATGTAAGTCTTCAATAAGCAAACTACAATCCATATAACTACAGAGTCTATGCAAAGAGTAAAGCATAAGGGGAAAGGGATGGATTACCTTGGGAAGTAAAAATAGAATACATAGTTATGAATAGACGTGAGTGGGGGTGGAGGTTGGAAGAAGATCAAATGGGGGGGGCGAGAAGGCAAGAGGTTAGTGAGGGACAGAATTTGAGTTAGAGCAGCAAGCATGAAGTGCCATTTGAGAGGTCGTATGGAAACCTCTTATACTAGAAGTTTCCTAAAATATCTATGTATGAAAGTGATTTAAATGAAATCTCCAAATATTAGAGCAGATAGACTCCAACTGTCTATCTCTCATCATCCAATTAAGCTTCCAGTCTGAGAATGGGCTACATCAAATTGAGACATCAGCCAAGGCAGTCTCTTCAGAACCCCAAACAACCCAAGCTATTGGTTGCTCTCCACAAACTGATGGTAAGATCCTTTTGCTGAAGACAACACTTTTACAACACGTTGGACAAGGAGAAGTTGAGCTGGTGCCTTCACCCTAACTGACTATTGTTCATGGTTTTTAAGGCACTTTGCATGCTACCAAAGGAAAATGGGAAACACCAACCCATCTATAAGCTCTTCAATCTACAAAGATGACTTGCCTTCAAGATGCACTAGTGCATGGTGGCACAAAACTTTTATGAGTAAGCAGTCAATATCTGATTGTATTTAAGGCCCATTTTTGACACTGCTTTGGTGACTAGGAACCTGAGACTAGTTTAGAATAGGGACCTAGAGGAAAACCAAATACCACTGTTCTTCAAAGGAATAAAGAAATAAAATGACTCCTAATGTCATTTTGCTATAAGACCAGTGCCTTGCTCAGCCACTGTTAGAGAAAGATTCCCCCCTGTAGTAGATGGGAACAAATACAGCAACTCACAGAGAGACAATGTGCAGATTGTGAGAAACCTTGGAACACATACTCTTAATTGAGATATCTTGCTCAAGTCCCTTATCTCAGGGCTCAGGGAACCCTGTGTAGAAAAGGCTAAAATGTAGTAAGAGTCAGAGGAGGATGGAGGACACCAAGGAAATAAGATCTTGAAATCACAGCAGGAGAGACACATATATGAACCCACAGAGACTGTGGCAACATGCTTTGAGCCTACACTGGGTATAGAGAGGTCGGGGTCAGATGGATTCCCAGCACAGAGAGAAGCGGATAAAAGATTCCATCTCTAATCCAGATACTATCTTTAATAGATGATCACTTGCAAACGAAAATTAGTTTTCTTCAATATAGTCTCACAAGGGATACAAACCACTTTTAAGGGCAGGTCCCACGCCTAGCAGTAGTTGGCTATCTCAAAATAACTCAGTGGCATCTTTGGAAGATCTTTGTCTCATAATGCTTTGTCAGGGCACTTTTTTTAAAACCTTGCACATTCTTTGGGTATATATTATGGCTTCCAGACTTGTACTATGGGATTTTTGTGTGTATCATTGCATCTGTGTTTCCTATTATTTTTCTTTGGAGTTTTACTTCTATTTTTATTTATTTATCTTATTTTATTATTTCTTTAGGTATCTACTTTTTCTAATGAAAGAGAACAGGTGTGAATTTGTATGGGAGGGGACATGGGGAGGATCTCAGAGGAATTAGGGAGAATAAACAGTAGACAGAATATATTGTATGAAAAAAATCTACTTTTTTATTTTTATATTTTGTTTTTTTTTTTTTTTTTTGAGACAGAGTTTCTCTGTAGCTTTGGAGCCTGTCCTGGAACTAGCTCTTGTAGACCTGGCTGACTTGAAACTCACAATGATCTGCCTGCCTCTGCCTCCCACACGATGGGATTTAAGGCATGTGCCCCCGTTGTGAGATATAAAAAATCTATGTAATAAAATAAAACTGAAAAAGAATTGGGCAACATAAATATAACATTACTTCTTAAAGAACATGAACACAAATATGCACACCTAACCAGAAATAAAGTTGTTACTACAGCATTGTTGCAATGATAAACTACTGTAAATAGCACGCGTGCCCAAGGAGTGGGGAAGAGGAGATATTCTACACAACATATCCATCATTCACAGGGCTGTACAGTTAACGCACATATGGTGAAATTCTGAAATCTAGATAAACATTGTTTGCTTCCTATGGTGAAATAAAAATCCCAATTCCACTCTTTATTATGCTTCTGTAGATAGCAGTTTGGAAAAATGGCTGTCCTTACCCAAAGGAGCAAGCATAGTTCTTGCTTATTGGTTGCATGTGTCATTCTTTGAAAATCCATGCACTTGACCATGAAAATCAGATGATACCTCAT
This sequence comes from Alexandromys fortis, assembly GCF_014885135.2. Classification (NCBI taxonomy): domain Eukaryota; kingdom Metazoa; phylum Chordata; class Mammalia; order Rodentia; family Cricetidae; genus Alexandromys; species Alexandromys fortis. The sequence goes on from NW_026067949.1 coordinate 14,327,368, forward strand.
TCTCTAAAATAAAATCTGCTTCTTGCTCTTGCTGATGCCATACCCATTCCTGAGTAGAACCTCTATGTGGTTTTGGGTGTTGTATGGGGCATTCTTCCAAAGGGCTTTGAGTATATATAAAAGTCTTCTGTCAATATCTATGTCAAATGCTAAATGCAGCCATCACTACAGGGGTGTTCCTGTGGTTTTGTAAATGGCATGTAGGTGAAGCCCTCCAGAGACTGTTTCAGGGAACAGCATCTGCTTCATTATGTAGTGGAAGCTTATCGTCTATGCGTGGTTAGCACATTACCTTGGATTGAACAGTGAGAGCTCACACCACCAGGGTCTCTATGCACAAGAAGCACATATGATGAGATGTGGGGAATGCAGACTCATCAGCAGACCTATTACAGATTAATCATTCTACCCAGAATCCAGTGTTCTGACTTCCAGGAACAACCAGGAGCATGGTGTGTCATGCTTCATATTTAGGAACACAGTATGCCAGGTAGGCTGGCTTCCAGGTCATGCCTGCATTTTCTACAGTTCCAACCTCTATTTCATTTTGCTGTCTGAGGAGCAGAGCCTCCTGATCAGTGAGCATAATATGCCAACCAATATATTACAAATAAACATATAATAACATAGGTAATAGATTATAAGGGACATTAAACCAAAGAGGGTATCTTGGCATGGGAATGTGTAAATGGAGGCTGCTCCTTCATTTCCCGGCTCCCTAGACCTGAATAATCACACAAAACTATATTAATTACAGCATTGTTTGGCCAACAGCTCAGGCATATTTCTTACTAGCTCTTATATCTTACACTTCTACTATTTTGCATTATACCACAAAGTTCTTGATTTGTTACCCCTTGCTTCTTGGGCAGCTACGTGGTGTCTGCCTCCCTTGTCTGCTACATGGCATCTTTCTGACTCTGCCTACTCTCTCTATATATTGTTCAGATCTCCCGCCTGGCTTTGCTCTGCTAAGCCATTGACCTAAACAGCTTTATTCATCAACCAATAAAAGCAACCCATATACAAAAGGACATCCCACATCAGAAATGATGTCATTCCAAATTTTTGAATCTTCATTTATAGACTCACATCAAGAAATAGGCTGGCATCATCAGCAAACAGCTGAGGGCAAGGTCTTCTGAACTTGCCCCCTGATAACAAGGGAGGGTTAAATCCCAAACCCCAACAGGATATGGCACTGGCATTATGTAGACTCAGTGCAGTAAGCAAACACATGCGCAGGATGGGTGGTTGCATCTCTTGAAGCTGCTCCATTTCATCTGCTTCTTGAAGGTATCATCCATCTAGGGTTTGATGAGCCCAGCAGGAATCCAGGTAGACTTCGGTCCACTTCCTGGAAATACACAAGTAAAATCTCTCCCACAGGTAAGAAATGGGGTGGTGATTGCCATTTCCCTGTTATTATATCTTTTTCTGGTCACCAGCGGAAACCTCATAGGTCCTGATGTAGGTGCCCAATGGTTATGATCTGCAGTATTCCCCTTTACAACTGTTTTCAAAAAAGTAAATTACACTATATTAATAAGATGCTGATTGTTCGTCTTATTTAGATCCATATTCTGCCCCATCTGTATTTATCAATTTGTTCTTTATAGGGTTTTTTTTTTGGTGTGTGTGTGTGTATGTGTGTGTACTCTCCACTACAGCTTCACCTTAGAGATTATAAGACATCCTGGTATCATGTTGAATTTTCCATTGGAGACAAAATTGTTTGAAGGCAGTTCAAGTTCATAATCTTCTGTTGAGGTATGCTTTGGAGTTCTTGAACAAATATCACCTTGAAGGAAATTTTAAAAATTAAGAGAAAATAAAGAAAGCACAAGAATGCCCCTTGGTGCTCCCCTTTCTATTTTGTTTTAAATAATTGTTCTCTTATGTTTTATGTATGGGGCTTAGACTGTAGGAGTGCTGTAAGAGCTGCAGCACTATTGGCAGCCCATGTCTGACTATTTCTTGTCAGGCCAAGATCCAATCATCCACAGATTTAATTTCACTGGAAAAGCAGAGACACTAGGTTGCCCGTTTGGCCAATCATCACAGCTAGCACAAAGCCGTGCAAAAGGATCTAAATGTGTTGTCGGCTGAAATTCTTCACTTGCTAAGCTACAGTGATCAAGCAATGCATTTTTAATAAAAGGTGCATAAACGATGGAATGGGGAGGTCTTCAGGACCCTTACTGTGACCTCCTTCTTGTAGGACCATCCTCTTTGGTATAGCAAGAATTTCTATCTGCACCATCTTGATTTTCCTCAGTACATATTCTTTGTCACTGTCCTTATTTCTGTCTATCTCTAGAAAAGCTTTAACTCCCCACCCCCTTGCCCGTGCACCTAGACACAGATTATAGCCATAATAATAGGATAGAAAGATTCAGACAAGGAGAGTCCAATCCTAACTTCTCTTCGTGCAACATTCAAAGCTGTCTTCCACAGCGTTTTATCTAACAGTCCTCTATAGAAGACAAAGAATTTATCTGTAGAAATTCAGACCAAAACTTTTCTAACTCAAGCATCTGTGTTTTAACTCCTTTCTCTTTTAACAGGCATTTTGCCACCCAAGGCTGAGCTGCTCTCTGATCCTGTGGCAAATTTCCATTTCTGCTCCTGTTTCTTTTCCCATGGGCTACTTTTAGCCAGTGTACTCAAGTCCCCACATTTTGGTGACAAACTGCCATCCACGTTATAGCTGCATTTCCTCCTACAAGGTGCTATGTGGGGTTGAATTTATTTCATTAGGTTAGGAATTCATTCTTTACTAACAGAATGGTAAGGAAGCAATCACAACCGTCTCAACATCTGTATATCGATATGACTTTCCCTTAGAATAGGCCCTTAAGTGAAAGTAATTATAGTGCTAAATTATGTCTTGTGGCCACTATTTCTGCAAAATAATGTATGTGCTAAATATACACATTTCCTATGTAATATGTAAGAAATTCTGCATGGATTTGGCCATTACTGTAGGTCAACGTTAATTCAAGCAAGAAGACTAACCTGGAGGAAAATAAGCAAGAAAAATCTCTGCCTTACTCTATGACATTATCTAAGAAATTAAGAACTAATAAAGGAAATAAAATCTCAGCATTTAGCTTGCAGAACCATTTTGTCATTTGTGTGTAATTAATATTAATTGACTATGCTTTGGTTTTGTTTTGGACTAATGGAATTTTATAAAAAGAAATGTCTGGTTCAGTAATTTAACAGATACAAAAAGATAACATGAAAGTAAATATTATTGCACTTTAGGGTTTTTCCATATATGCATAGTCAACATTTTTGGAATCTAAAAATTAGTGACAAAATATCTACAATTTATGTGCAATGTTTTAACACTGAATATAAATAAGTGTAGAAAAGTTCATCTGTGTTCAGAAATCCCTGTTACAATCATTTAGCAACCAATGCTTTCTCTTGGTCTCATTATGTTCCTGTGTCTGTCTGTCTGCTTCTCTCATATATATAATCTTATTTAATTAAAATAATTTGATATAAATTTGTATCATATATATTTGAAAGCTGAAGGGCCATAAGGTGGATCGCAATAATATTCAGCAGGCAGATATAAAAAATTCAAAGGAAAACTAGGAATGTATTTCAGAATTTAGAGAAACTAAGATTCGTCCATGAAGGAGACATGATTAACACATATAAATGCTCATAGGTGGACAATAAATGCTGACTAAAAAATATCATGCAGAGACTTAGTGGCTGTGTCTGTGCTTGCACCGCCCTTCCCTGCCCTCCTGAGCCTCTGGTGGTTCTTGTTTTCCCGACTGCTGCTTCACTTTCCCGCGAGGTCTTGCACCTTCATCCCACCTAGGATGGTGAGGTACTGAACACTGGGAGAAAACTCTGTGAGGATAAGACAAAAGAAGTCTATGAATTGTTAGATAGTCCAGGAAGAGTCCTCGTGAAGTCCAAGGACCAGATTACAGCGGGAAATGCAGCCAGAAAGAACCACCTGGAAGGCAAAGCTGCAATCTCCAATAAGATCACGAGCTGTATTTTTCAGCTGTTACAGGATGCCGGTATCAAAACTGCTTTCACCAAGAAATGTGGGGAGACTGCTTTCATTGCACCCCAATGTGAAATGATTGCAATTGCATGGGTATGCTGAAGAATAGCAACTGGATCTTTCTCAAAAGGAACCCCGGTGTAAAAGAGCAGTGTAAGTTTTACCCACCAAAGGTGGAAATGTTCTTCAAGGATGATGCCAATAATGATCCACAGTGGTCTGGGGAGCAACTCATTGCTGCACAGTTTTGTTTTGCTGGACTTGCTATAGGCCAGACTGAAGGTGGACATCATGAGTCATGCTACACAAGCTATTTTTGAAATACTGGAGAAAGCCTGGCTGCCCCAGAACTGCACGCTGGTTGATAGGAAGATTCAATTCGGTGTTGATGTAACCACCAAAGAGATTGTTCTTGCTGATGTTATTGCTAATGATTCTTGGAGACTCTGGCCATTGGGAGATCGGAGCCAGAAACACAAATAGCCTTACCGTGACCTCAAGGAAGTAACTCCGGAAGGACTCCAGATGGTAAAGAAAAACTTTGAGTGGGTTGCAGATCAAGTGGAGTTGCTTCTGAAGTCAGACAGTCAGTGCAGGGTTGTAGTGCTGACGGGTTCGGCGTCTGACCTTGGTCACTGTGAGAAAATTAAAAAGGCTTGTGGAAACTTTGGGATTCCATGTGAACCCCGAGTGACATCTGCCCATAAAGGAGCAGATGAGACGTTGAGGATTAAAGCAGAGTAGGAAGGGGATGGCATACCTACTGTATTTGTCGCAGTGGCAGGCAGAAGCAATGCTTTGGGCCCAGTGATGTCTGGTGACACCACATATCCAGTTATCAGCTGTCTCCCCCGCCCCCCCATCACACCAGACTGGGATGCTCAGGATGTGTGGTCATCTCTTCGATTGCCCAGTGGTCTTGGCTGTTCAACTATACTCTCTCCAGAAGGATTCTCCCTGTTTGATGCTTAGATATTTGGGTTAAACAATCATTTGGTGTGGGCCAAATTCGAGCGAGCATATTGAACACATGGATATCTTTAAAGCAAAGCTGACAAGAAAATCAGAGAATGCAATTTGTAAAAAAGAAAGAAAGAAAATTTACCTTTTAGGAGAAAAGTTACACCTTTCTAGTTTGGATTAAAAAGGAAAGAATTCAAACAAAATGATTTCACATCAGAGAAATCAGTTCAGCTAACTACTGAACAAATGGTCCTCTAGATATCACCCACTATATGGTCATTGTTGGGCCGTTGTTTAACATTAGCAAAGAAATGCCATTTATGGAGCTGGAGCTATGTCTCTGTGATTAAGATTCAGTGTGGCTCTCTGGCAGAGGACTGAGTTTGGTTCCCAGCATCCATGTGGAATAATAATCACCTGTAACTTCTCCATTATTTCTAAATGCTAATAATGACTTTTTATAAATCAGTAGTTACTACTTGATCTTCTATAGTTCACTATTTGAAAATTAAAATATTTGTATTGTTTATGCTGATAACAATACATTCTTCTCACTGCAAAAAATCATGCAAATAATAAGCATTGACTGACTATGTAAATTAGTCAAATTATACTTTCTATAGAGGACATTATATAACAGTAGAGAGCAATTCCAGGAAGAAAAGATTAACATTACAAAAGTATTTTCATTTTTCACAAACCTTCAAAGATCATTAAGTAAAATTTTACAAAAATAGTTGGAGAATGCCTTTATTGTAGTAGGACAGGTTCGTGCACTTTTGGGTAATTTAACACTGTAAGAGACAGAAAACGCACAAGTAGATCTTGACATTAGTATAATATGTGCAGTAATTTCAAAATACATATCCCTTTTTGTTCCTTGTGATATATTCACTGAGAAAATATATTAGTCTATCAAACATATCTCTACAGGCTTTAAACAATGAAGATTTTACACAGTGTATTTCCTACTACAATAGAATGAAATCAGGGAACACACATAATGTGCTGTCTAGGAGAATTCTCAATTTCTAAAAATAATATAGAAATCTTCTGAATAAGGATTTAAAGGAAATCAGGAAATATGCTAAGCTGGACAACAATAAAAATAAAACAAATGAAAACTGCTGAATGTAGTGAAAGTAGTTCTTAATGAGGAATGTGTGGCTTTATTTTATGATGTAGGAGAGAGTTCTAAAATCACTGATGTACCCATCTGCATTTTGAAGGTATATAGGAAAAGCAAATCAGATCAGTAGAACATAAATAATACATGTGAGTAAAAATAAAAGTTATATTTTAAAATTAGAAAACATAAAAATTTGTATATTAAACGGTCAACAGGATTGTCTTTTAAAAAACGGAATATCCCTATACATATTCAACAGATTCATGTACAGGTGTTTTGCCTTCATATAGGTCTGTACCATATGTGCATCTTATGCTCATGGAGGTCAGAAGAGGGCTTTGGATGCTCTGGAACTGGATTTAGACTTGATGTTGGGAATAGAACCTGGGTTCTCTGCAAAAATAGTGCTCTTAACCATGATGCAATCTCTCCAATGTTCAGTAGGATTGTTTTATTCCTACCTTGACTAATTAAAAAGATTGAGTGGAATCAGAATTATGAATGTTGATAATAGATATTTGTGTGGTATTTTAAAATTATAGAACCTATAAACTTTAAAGGAATAAAAAAATTATTATCAGCTAGAATCTACCGACATGGAGTTAACATAAGTATTAGAAATTTCTGTAGAATACAAATTTGATTAACTAGAAGAAAAAATTAAATATTCTCATATTTATTGACCACATTTGTATTGTGACAAAAGTATTTTCCTCAAATAAAACCCTCAGCATTTCATATTTTCACACTTGATTATCCAAAAACTACTTAATGCTAAATCATATAAACATTTTTCAGTAAACAGAAAAATACTGTAGAAATAACTTTATCTTTCCACCCTAACCTAATGCAAAACTCTGAAAATAAAAATAAGTATTATATTACAAACCATCCTTCCTTTATGAATATAAGTGTGAATCACTAACCAGATATTGTCAAAATAATTTAAGTAATTCACTGAAAAGATGATTTAGTGGTGTAAATACTAGCTTCTCCTTCAACAAGCATGGATTTAGTTCCCAGCACCCCCATAACTGTTTACAACTGCTTGGAACTCCAGTCCTAGAAGATCTGATGTCCTCTTATGGCCTACAAAAGCACTAGGACACATATGGTGCACAGACATAAGTTCAGACAGAACACCTAAAAAATAATACATACATACATACATAAATATAGTTAAAATTCATTTACTCATCTATAAAGTGAGGACACATGATGTTAAAGTAGGAGTTGTTTCAGCATTTTGAAGTCAAATGTACCAATATAACTTACCATCCTGCAATCATTAAAAGTGAAAGTTTTGGATGCTGCTAAGAAAAGCAGGAATAAGGATCTTGACAAAACACGGAATTAATTACAACCAAAATTTTTCTCCAAGCTAAGTAAAAAATATTATAATTCTAATCATGGTGACTATTCTTTTGAAAACCTACAGCTATCATGACATTTAACACTGACATTCTCATATTGAACAAAGCAAACATGCTTAATATAATCCTAATAGAACACAGTGGCAGATATATTTAATAATATAATAAGTCACAGAAATAAAGACCATAGTAATAATCAGAGAAGTAATAAAAATCTCCATTGTCATATGACATATTAGTTTTCATAGAAAATTATAGCAAATTACTAACTGATAATTGGAATTAGTTATATAGGGTGGAAGTTTCACAGATAAATACATTGTATTTATAGATCGTTAGCACACACTTGTAGGTGAAATATTAAAAATATCACTTCAAATAATCCTCCAAACTCTCTAAATTTTTTATTAAAAATCTCATAAATTTTGTGTAAATATAATAAAAATAAGTATATCACTGATTAATAATATTAGAGATATTACCAAAGTGTTAAAACCCTGTTGACAAACATAAAAGAAAAAAATTGCAAAGAATAGAAACAAAAAATCAAGATGCCCCAGTGGGCAGTTATAAACCAATGTCACTCATATTGTCCTTGTTAAGCTCACTGGATCTAGTCACAAAACAAGGCAAACAGACATGAATATGAGAAAATACTGTGGAATAATGTTTTTGTACACACTGTAAATATTTGTCACCTGTTTTGGCTTAATAAAATGCTGATTTGCCAGTAGCCAGGCAGTAAGTTTAAGTGGGACATTGAGACTAGAACAATTCTGGGAAGAGAAAAGGCAGAGATGTGGTCACAAGCCAGACACCAAGGAAGCAAGAAGAAAGTGCTTTACTGAAAAAAGGTACCAGGCCATGTTGTTAAACATAAATAAAAATAATGGGTAAATTTAAGTTGTAAAGAGCTAGTTACTAATAAACATGAGTAATAAATCAGTTTATGATTAATATAAGTCTGTGTGTATTCATTTGTGAATGAGCAGCTGTAGGACCAGGTGGGCCATAGACTTCCATCTACAAGAGAAGGTATATTTACATATCATGTGAATGATAAGGGTAGAAGCAAGATTGAGTGGTCAGGGGAGCAATCATAAAGCATTACATGAGTGAAAGAAGTTATTGATAATTATATAATTAATAAAAGTAGTTTTTAAAAAGAGACAAAGGAAGGAATCCTTTTGTTTTTGATTTGGAATAAAAAAATAAAAGGAGACAAAGGTAGGAATCCTTCTGTTTTAGATTTGGAATAAATAGACAAGAAAGTGCAAGCCTGCTGTACTTCTGAACTTAAATGAGCATGTGCTTTCAAAGAGTGAAAATGTAGATGTGAGTCACCTTCTAAACTGTAACTAAAAAAGAGAGAACATTCAAATGGTATTTATAGGTTAGCTGGATTAAAAGAATAAAGCCCTAAATTATACAGACAATTAGTATACTATTTCTGTCATTTCTCACAGGAGAAAATAGGGTTTGTAAGGTGTCATGGGAGGTTTCAGTCAAATGCCTAGCATGATTGTTACTATAGGTTGAATATTGACCATTTAACAAAATAAAATGAAGATGTCAAAAAGCAGAATAGAAAGAAGGAAACTGTGAGAGTGAGCTAGGCATGTATGACTGGCTATTGAGCCAGAAATCCAACTTATCTCCTTGAGATGAATGTATCTCTTATAGGGAAGGTGCATGGAAGTATTCATAATAATGGTGAATAAAATAGCAAATGGGGAGTGAGTTTCCACTGGAATGAGAATGGTTATGGAGACATAATACAACACTGTATTTCACACAATTATACAAAAGAAACAATTAGATCTGTATGACATTGGTGGGAACGATTTCTTAAAAGGTGAACATGAAAGCAAGAAGTGATTAAAGCTGTTTAATATACTATTGTATTCTGAAAGCAAAAGTAAAGAATGCAGTGGTTTCATGTGTGGTTCCATTGGCAATGAGAACTGTGTGAAGTGATGGGTTTTATTTTGCTCATGTTTTAAAGTCCGAGGGTAGGAGAACATGGCAGATTCCTGCCGCCATTCACAGAGACTTCCAGGTCTTGCAAAGCTCTGTATGGCATATTTAGCTGTTACTCAGATTTAAAAAAGGGTTTATGTGCTGCATGTTCATCCTCAGAATTAAAGTGCTGAATGTGGCTCCCACCTGGCAGTCCCAGAGCTGACAGTAATGGTACCTTCACCATTTTGAAAAGCAGACAGAGGTGGAACCAGCATCCAGAGCTGTTGCAACCAAGCTGCTTCCCATTTTAAAAGCTCTTCAAGACAGTAAAGAATTACAGATACACAATAGGACAGATTCAGACATAAAAGACCTCTAAATGGATCACAGTGTTGGATAAATGTGCATAGGCTTGGAAGTGAGAAGAAAAAGAGTATAGAGAATTATAAAATACGTAAATGGTTTTTAAAAAATAAAACAAAGTCATTAAAGAGACAGTAAAACAGTCATAGATTAAAAGGAGTAAAATAAATAAGCCACATAAATATGAAAAAATATACAGAGAGTCTATATTATGTATATTATTGTGTTGCCTTTGAATTTTTTGATTGTGAAGGAGCTAAGTACAGAGAAACATTTTATTGTATGGCCTCTAAGCTAGACCATTATGTATATTATAAAAGTATCTTGATTTCAAAATATGGATCTAAGGATATGTTGCATTGGAAAAGAGGTTCTTCTTTTGTTTCCACAGAGGATATAAAAATTTCTTTACATTAAAGGGAAATATGCTATAGAGATTTGCATTGGCAAAGATCTTGGTTTATTGATACAAATTTAAGGTCAATTTTGTTATCTTGATTAAAGTATTGTGTTTATGCAGCTCATTAAAAATGTAATGTATAATTAAGAAATATAGGTTAATAGATAATCATCTACAAAAGTCAAGCTTGTACTCATGTTAGTTAGGTTTTCTAGATATATAGAGATATATTTCAATTAGATAGACATTCTTCAAACCTTTCAAAGACTACAGAACATAGCATTTAAAATGATTTAAGACCTTAATACTTCAAGACCGTGAGACACATATACTCCTAGCAACTCCAATCTGCTTCAAGAGAATGATGGTAATTGAGGAGGCTCCTTATGAAGTTTGTTAGCCACTTGGGAAAGAAAATGCTTATGCCTGGACTGTTTGATGAACTGGACATGCAGGACTTGCAGAGAAATGACTGCTGAACTTCCCTAAAGGTGAGATGATTCTTTGGGGTTCCTGCTTTATGAAAGAGTCTGCTAGACATTCTGCAGGACACAGAAGAAAATGACTGACAAACTGCCAATATAGGCAGGGTGGTCTTTGAAATTTCTTGCTTCATGGAAAAGTCTGCTGAATAATATGAGCCTATCACTGAAGATAGATTCCCCAACAGTACAGAAAAACTTTAGGTGACTGTCCAGGCAACAAGATGTCTCTGTCAATTCTAGAGTTTTGGAAGTTGCTTACAATGTCCTTCCTGTTTCCTTACGAGTCTTTGATGGAATTGAATGGATAGCTATAGTTATAGATTTCCTTAGTTACAATAAAATATAAAATAGATATAAATAGTAACTATAATTCTTGCTTGATACCTGTTTTGTTATATGTAATTTTGCTATGTTAAAATTAAAACTTTCCTTTTTATTTAAACAGAAATGGGGAGGTGATGTGGGATTCCCCTCTGTTGCTATGAATATCATTGATTAATAAAGGAACTGCTTTGGTCCTATTGCAGAGCTATAGGGAAACAGAGCTAGGCAGGGGAAACTAAACAGAATGCTGGGAGAAAGGAGGCAGAGTCCCAGAGAAGCCAAGGAGTTGCCATCAGAGACAGACATGTTCTTGTGGTGAGGCACAGATTAATGGAGATGGGTTAAATTAAGATGTAAGAGTTAGCAAACAAGAAGCTAGAGCTAATAGGCCAAGCAGTGTTTTAAATAATATAGTTTCTGTGTGATTATTACAGGGCTGAGCAACCAGGAACCAACAAGCAACCTCCTTCAACATATAGGCATGCCCAGCTGGATGATTATTTCTTACCTGATTTCTGTCATGCACTCAAGTTATCTGACTATTTATAGCCCACCTGATTACTAGAATCAACAGCAGCAACCCATCCTAGCACCACTTTTTTTGGGGGGTGTCCTGGGACAGTTTCCTCGTCATGCATCTGAGAGTCAAAGAGGGTGAGAATGGATGCTGTAGGTTCTTACAAAGTCTAGTTCTGGAGGGTACACAGCATCACATCTGGGCAAAGCAAATCAAAGCACACTTTCTGTTCCTGGGTTGGAGAATAGGTTCTGCTCTAATTAAAATAAGGAACAGCAAAGTCACATGTCAAGAACTCCTGCACAATGCAGTATAGGATGTATTTGCACTTGCTTTGTAAACAGGTCAGTCACAATGGATAAGTGGTAGGGAAATACAGGGAGGAGGAGTGCGGATATGGACTCACTTTGAAATGTGAAGATAACTCACAGCACAGTGTCCAGGAGAAAGAACTCTTAATTGATCTATTCAAATAATTGCTGTTCGACTTCATCAGTTTCCTGAAACAGAAATTGAAGACTTACTTCAGTATTCACAATATTTAAAAGAAATGTTCTGTATTTAATGTGATGGAATGTTCTTGAAAGTTCCATCTCTCCAAATTACATTACATAACAAATGTGGTTATATTAATTAGAATACAATTTTTCAATGAGAGTGGACTAGTTAATCTCCAATAAGTGATTAAGAATAAGGTTTTAGATATTTCTAGACTGGTATAATGAAGAGTAGTGTAGATTAAAACAGGGAGACAATAAAATCAGTTTATTTTAAGGTAAGCAGTTCAAGTATTTTAATAAATTAGTTGATGAGTAAAGATTAATAAAGAAGAATGAGACATAAGTATCAAATTTGTACATGAATTAACACAGGATAAAAATGGTATTACCATTAAATAACAGAAGGAAAGAAAGAAAGAAAGAAAGAAAGAAAGAAAGAAAGAAAGAAAGAAAGAAAGAAAGAAAGAGAATCAAGTATATTTGGGAATAGGATCTAAAACACAATGAACATAGAATGCAACTATTATCTATTAATGTATAGATGCTCGAGCACTGGAAATCAGATGAGCGTACACTAATAAAGCTTTCATTTTTACCTTTCTGAGTTGTACAAATAGAAAATTTTGAATACAAATTATAGATAGATAATGTAAAATTGACTTCATGTTTCATGTGGAAATATCAATTGTTAGGATATATTTATAGTCATTGACCCTTATCCAAACATAAAAATATATAGATTAAATGAACAAACAGGCTAAAATATTATTTCTAACCAGATTTTATGCTGAAACATGATTGAGAAAATTCACAATTGAAACTTATTTCCCAATGTGAATGTTTCAATATTCTTATTTATATTTATTTTCCTTTGATAATTATTAATAGACTGCAGTATATTCGTATAAAGAAATACTCTAAAATTAAAGGGCACGGGTATATGAAGTGTTTCAGGTTGCACTATATTTCACAATAGCAAGGTCAGGCTGGGCATAGTGGTATATAACTTTAATCTTAGCATTTAACATTAAAGAGAGAGAAGAATGTGTGTATCTGTAACTTTGAGTTGGCTGGTCTACATACTGTGTTCCAAGATATTCAGGTTGATGTAAATAGACCCTGTCTCATACAAGCAAGCAAGCAAGCAAGGAAGCAAGCAAACAATTTAACAACATGAGATTGCTGTGATATTTAACTTATGGCCATATTTGTATAAAAGATAAAACCTTACAAACACTTGTTTTTGCATGGGGCATGTGCTTGAAACAGTACAATAGCATAGATGTGAAGATACACACTGGCTAAAAGCAATTGCCTCTGGGATACAAGCGAAATGAGATGAAGAAGAAAAAGATGAGATTTTCAAATAAACATGGAATGGCTTATTTCCTTTAAAAACATTTCAAGTAAATGTGATACAATCACTTAGATGTATTATGGGATATGGTCAAAATAATTTTTGCTCTATTATCCTCTGTCTGAAAATAGGTTAAAGAAAATGTTGAATTCAAATCATTAAGTGGCTATAGTTCTGGAAATAAAAATTGACCCAAGCTCACAAAAATACTGTTATGAAGAATAAACATTTCCTGGTTACACATCATATGCTAAGACATATTGGCTACATAATTTCAGTTGGTCCTTAGCAGAACTCTGTATGGTAGGAGATTTTGTTTCTTATTATAAGTAGAAAAGCTGAACGATAGGGAGATTAACTGTGATTCTAAAATACCCTGAACAAGCAATTGTAGAAATGGAATTAGAAGTAAGATACTGTGACCCATGATTTCTGTTCTTAAGTTATCATTTGAAAGACATTCCTGAACCTCAAACCCATTAAAACCTCAGTTATAAAATGTAAAAGCTGAAAGTAAATATTTAATAGGCTTATGTAAGCCTTGTTAGGACAGCTTTATTCTCCTGTGGCTTTCTTATATGTCTGATGATATTTAACCAGTGTGCTGATTTTGGAATGAGTAAATAGGTACTATGTTATCATTGATGTTCTGGAGGATTTCATTCATACGCAGGCAGATGGTGTGATTCTTGGAGACAAAATGTTAGGCTGCTTTTAATATGAAGTATCAGACAGTCATGAGCAGATGGTGGTTTGTGGCTTCCACCAGTCACTGGGTAGGATAGAGAGCACAGTTAGGAAGACATATGGTCATAAGAAACTTCAAGGAGTAACTCATAAGATAGACACTATTAAGTCAGGATAGAAAATTTATTGACTGTACCACTTAATACTACTTTAAGTATTCTAATACCTGAGCTTCTAGAATTTCTTCATGAGACCTTGGGGTGTATAGATAACAAAAATAAACAAGCAGTGAGATGCAGACAGTTCTTCTTGGAAGAGAATACTATTACCTCAACATCTCTTTTTAATAGTCCAAGATTGGACACCTCTTTTTGTAACATGAGGGCCTATTTGTTAGGGTTTCTGTCCTGTCCCGTTCCCATAGCCATTAAGCCCCAAAGAAATCATATGGAGAGGTCTATATTAATGATAAACTGATTGGCACATTAGCTCAGGATTTGTTTTAGCTCTTGTAATTTATATTTATCCATTATCCTTATCTATGTTAGCCATATGGCTCAGTACCTTTTTTAGCGGGGCAGGTCACATCCTGCTTCTTTCGTAGTCTGGCCAGTACTAGGAAAGAGTGGGCTTCCTCCTTCCCAGCATTCTCCTGTTCTCATTGCCCTTCTTTATTTTCTGTCTGATTGTCCCACCTATTATTCTTCCTGCCTGGCCAATTAGCGTTTATTTAAAACATGACTGACAGAATACAGACAATTCTCCTATATCATCTTTTTAATATTCCAAGGTTGTATTATTTGTTATTGTATTTTTGTGTATGTATGTGTGTGTGTGAGAGAGAGAGACAGAGAGACAGAGACAGAGAGAGAGAGAGAGACAGAGAAAGAGAATGTGAATTTTGTTTGAGTGTATGTGGTCAGAGGACAGCTTTCCTGAAATAATTTTCCCTCCACTGTGGATTCTAGAAATCAGACTCAGGTGGTCAGGCTTGGGCTTCAAGAGATTTTATCCTTTGAACCATCTCTCCAGCTTCAGGATTAAATTCTTGGTTGAACTAAGTGTATAGACTTTGATTCAGTAGTTGTCTAGAACTAGCTATAGGCTGCAAAGATACATCTCTCATCTGTATTTCTCATTTCAGAAATAATAAGTATCTACTTTGTGAAGTTAAAAAAAATCAGCTTTATAGTTCCCAATGCTAACAGGGGAAACCAGAGATGGATTGAGGGAAAGGCTGGATTGGGCATCATGGAGCCTTCCTAAAGACAGTCCTTTTCAGCCCTCCAGAGAGAGATAATAAGGGATAAACATCCCACTCTGCAAGAAAGGGAAGAATTGACCTATCATCTCTTCCAATTTATCCCTCCCCTATCACTAGATATAAGGAAGTAGAAAGTTCTCTGTCTCTGAACTCATTGGGAAGTTGTTATCACATTCCTTTGTGACTGGGATGAGAGAAAGACTAATTTTCTTTTTCTTTGGAGACTTTTGTGGAATGATCCTTTTGTAAACTGTGAAGACATGTTGCTCTTACTGGTTTAATAAAGAGCCAACTGACCCATAGCTAGATACTAAGAGGTTATGCAGGAGAGCCAGACTGAAAGAATGCTGGGAAGAAGGAGAGTGGAGTTGCCAACCAGATGCAGAAGGAGGAAGACGTGTAGAATATAAGGTAACAAGCCATGAGCTTCATGGAAGCACACAAATCAATACATAT
>NW_026067949.1:14343237-14373995 GCF_014885135.2 Alexandromys fortis
AGTTGTAAGAGCTAGTTAGTAAAAAGCCTAAGCTATTAGCTGAGAATTTATAACTAATCATAAGTTTTTGTGTGGTTATTTGGGAATTGTCTGGTAGGACCAAAACTTGTGCCAATATGAGACAGGGTTTCTCTGTTCATTTTGCTTTCTATGCTTGAGCGTGCTATTCAGCAGCAGAGAATATAACAATATCCACCTGGCAACAAGGCAGCTACCTGAGTGTAAGTAATCATTTAAAGAAAGTCCAGGTTTATTTAACTACTTTGTGTATCATTTGTTCATGAGCATCACTCTTGAACTGTCATCTTCCAATGATTGACGATGTAGCATGAACTATTGTCAGGCAACATTATCATTATTCTATCGAGAATATCTTTCCCTGTCTTAAATTTCCTAGAGCACAATATGCTTCTTAAGGTAGTGTGACTAGTGAAAAGAAAAATACATAGACGCTGGTCAATAGTTCTCATTTGAGACCTGTCCAAATCTTACTTATGTTCGGCTTACTTTTACCTCTAAGTGGTGAATTAGAAGGACTCTGTTCACTGATCTAAGTTTGCAGAGGCAGGCCAACAATAGAAAAGAGGAAAATAATGAGCCAGAGGATATATATGACTACTTTAAAGTTTAAAGACCAAGTTAGAAAAATTCTGCAATTTTTATCCTCATATGAACTTTTATGTCATCACTCTCATCTCATTAAAAAGTATAATACTCTAATTTTCATAGTATTCCATTGTGCTCTTTTTAGAACTCATGTAGACTAAGTCATTTGAGTTCAGAAAATGTTTAACACTCTTGCTGATTCCTCTGCCTACAACTAAGTAGAAGCCCCCTCCCCCCTTTTTAAGTCTTGAAACAAGTACGGCATTTGTTGAAATAATTAGCCAAAGTATCACCCTAAGTGATTTTCTTTAAAATAAATATAACAGAATTGGAAAAGAACAATTTCTGTGCTACATACAATTCCTGGGCTAAATACGAAGTGCAAACTGTGTTATCATATACAGAACTCCTACCTATATCCTGTATCCCCAGCTCATCTTGACAAATCGTCATCTTTCATCCACACCGAAATCACAAATAGAAACTCAGGCTTTGCTATCTGTATCATAAAAACTATTGTTATCTGCAGAGAAATAGAAGATTGAATGTAAAAAAAAAAGAGGCAGTTTTCATTATAACTGCTTTTTCTTTTAATATTGGACCTCATTATTTGTAGGCAAACACTCTATTGTTTAGTTGTATTTTCAGCCATCTCTGTGTGTTCATGCTTTTGTTCTTATTGTGGCTTCTAGGGATGAAACTCTGGTCCTCATTCTTTTGTGAAAAGCACTTAGCTGATTAAGCCATTTCCAGTCCTTATCCCCTCTTTTAGTCTTCATTTTGAGATGAAGTCTCACTTAGTTCCCTAAACTGACCTTGAATTTTCTCTGTGACTTACTTAAGATTTAAGTTAGCAATATTCCTAACTCAGTCTACCTGTTAGCTTGAATTATAGATAACTGGAATTTTTATAATTTCGGAAAGAAGTGTACATCTTAAATGTAAGGATCCTGAGTTAAACTTTGAAATGTAATTGACAAAAGTAGAAGGGTTTGTACCATTCTGGTTAAACCTTGGAGAGCATACCGAAAAATGGGACGGACTAGTGTCTTATGCAATAACCAACTACAATTGGAGCCTCAGACAATTTATTATTTGAGGGTGAAGAAGAGTCCCCTGAGTAAATTGTATAATCACAAGGACAAGCGACATGTGGGAAAAACATGTTTTATTCCCATAGAGGCATATGGATAACAACAGCTGAAATAAACTCACTCCTATTCACTATGCCTGGGAGGAGCATAAAAATACATTCCAAAAACAATTCTGTGCTTCTGAAGAAACCGAGGTCATAAGCACTCAGAATACCCCTCTCAGGACTCCAGTCTTGGACCATGTTCCAACTAAAGGGATATGAAGAAAAAAGGTGGGAGGAGAAATGAGAGACAGAGCTCTTCAAAGATGTTTTTATCCACAATGAAAGTCTGAAGTCCAGACCTGGTTTCTCACTGCTTGAATTGTAAGGTCTGTGCTTTTCACTGCTATGCCTCACGCCACAGTGATCATAGAATGAGAACTCTTTCCTTCCCCTCCCTGATATTTCAAATGTCGATTTTCTGGCATTTTACAAGTTTGAAGCTGTGCAATAAGTCTTATGATATTGAGGAAGATATTAAGACTGCAACCACTTTATGTTTTGTTCCTTTATTATACTTTGTATGTCATAGCGCAAAATAGAACAGCCCAAGCTTTACTGCAACTGAGGAAGTGAGGTCTTTCCTGTAAATGCAGATGTCCCAAGACTCTTCTGTCCACCCATCATCTGGCTCAGGTAGATGGCTGCATACGACTTGTTTCATTGTCATAGTGATGTATTATTTCAAGCTACTGTTCATTATTTATTTACTTACTAATGTGCACATTTGACTAATATTTAATCCCTCCATGTCTTAATCTCTTCATTTGGAAAACCAGAGTATGTTGTTCTATCTTAAATGATTTGTTTTCTTGTAAAGACAAATAGACCTCACAATAGCGTTGGACAGCTAATGGCTATAATTATCTTCACATTGTTGGTTTTGCAGGTAACTTTGATGGTTTACTGGGTAGCAAATACCATAAAAGAAAGCAACTTCCTTTCAATCATCCCCATGGAAAGATACCCACCAGCTAAGAGGATCTGGTGATGGAAGAGATGAAATTGTTGTTCACTGTCAGCCAGTCGTCTTGTCTTATTATATTAAGAAATGAACACAACTTTGTGTATGGATGGGAAAAGAAACATTTCCCTTCATTTGTTATAATAATTACGTTACTTGTCACTATTTTCAAAACAGAAATACCAACTCCAGAGGGAGCATTTAAATTTCACTTGTCACTATTGTCAGGGGACTTGAAACAGATTATTTTTAAGATTAATATGCAGAAAGATAAAGCAAATATAATCTTCACTGTCCTGGGAAGAATTTGATTTGCTGGCACTTAATGCATGACTTCTTCACAAATGGCTACTTTATGCAATGCCACAATGCCATGGTTCCCTTTAGCTAAAGATGCCAAAGACAGGTTTGCAAATTTTAAATACAATTTAACTGAAATTATATGAATTTTAATCAATATCCAGCATCTAATGTTTTTAATGAAGAAAATTCAGAAAAAATGTATTTCTTTTTGTTTTATATTTTAATTTTCATAGATACTACTGGTTACATGATTATTTTGCTTATGCAAAAAACTTGCATTGTTCTTGCTTAAGACTGTCCAGGTTTTGAAGAATATATAACCAATTTCTATATAGGCACATTTTTTTTTACAAATGAAAATCTCTGCTTTGTAAAATGTGAACAAATGGATTTGAAATGAACATTTATGACATAAACCAGAATAAAGTGGCAAGAATGATTTATAAGAGCTTATTTATAGAGAGCATCTTTTCAAGCAATACTGAGACAATGATAGGTGCTGCTTGACCTTCTAGGTGGAGTTTTCCTTGTGTGCTAGGTCACTCAGTTGAGACTTGGTTATATCTTACCATTACAGATGTCATTTGCACAGCTGGAAAGAGTGTATAAGAAGAGGAGGCCAACTGTCTTAACAGAACATTGAACACTTTTAGTGATCACAGGTTCAATGTGACTGGAGTGGCATTCATAAAGATAGATGATATGGACAGTTATTTTGAAACTCTAAGGAAACAGTGGTCCCTATGGATTGTTCTTGCACAATCCTGAAAGGCTTTGGTAAGTATTTGTTATTTTACTCGTTAGTTTTACAACTAATTTTAATTCATATTTAACTCTGATTTATCAGAATTATGTCCCAGGTCATTCACTGGTTGCCACTAGTTGGTATGTTGGGAACACAACCCTTCTATCCTTCAACTCATTTCCTGGCTGTATCTCTTTATCCTTTGCCCTTGACCTTAGTGTTATCCTGAACTGCATCTTTAAGTGCTCGATCTGACATCTATTACTAATGGATTTGATTCTCCTCTGGGTTTTACAGGGTATACAATTGTTTCCCATTCCACAGGCACACTTCTTAGTATTTCAAATCTAGTTTTAGCAAGAGTAGGTTTACAGTGTTTGCTGAATACTTTATCAAGATCTTTGGAAACAGAAAAGAATGAGCCAAAAGTTAAAGAATGCTTATGATTCCCTTGTTTTTTTTTTCTTATGTACTCTGCCTATAAATTATGTCTACATGCCATGCCCATATGCATAAAAAATTTCTTTGTGAAGTCTTAGACAATATTATGAGATGGGGAGTCAAGAAATGAGCTTGGGCTTCTTGAAATAATCAACAATGTAGACCTTGAATTAATACTGAGTACCTTATAGCTTAAAGATTTTGCTTTTGAGTATAAGAGAGTTAGATATATAATAATTGCCCGACGAGCTATAAAATTCAGAACTATTTACAAATCTCTTAGACTGCCCCTGTACCCTAGGAAGAGCCTAAAGCACTTGTTCTGTATCTGGCCTGCTAAACCAAGCAAATCATTGCCTAGGGGTTTAGGGCTTGGTATGTCTGCTTCTCTGACAGCATTTCTCATGCATCATGTGGCAGTCTCAAAGCACAGGTGACAACATTGACTTGTGTGATAGGCAGGAAGTCTGTCCTGCTTAGCTTTTCCTGGTGACAACCAGTGTTCTTGTGCTAAAATAATGGCTTGAAGCAAAATTTATGCAACAGAAATCAACACAAGTGACTGGAAATCAATTTTTTTTTTCAATCCAAGGTGCTGGGGATGAAGTCGAAGCCCTTGCCTAGGCTAGACAAATGCTTTTCCATTGAAACACTCCCTCAAAAATTCAATGGAAGATTTAAAGATCTAAGATAAACTATTAAGTAACAACCTCAACAAGATTAGGAGTCGTGTTATTTTTAATAATCTTGCGCTTGTCTTAATTAGTTTAGAATTTTACAGTGTATTTTGATTACATTTATTTCCAATGTTCCAAGATCAATTCTAACTCCATTACCCCCAAATTTGTGCCTCTCCCTCTTTTTTAGTGACCCACAGAGTTCTATTTGTATTCTCTATATCCAGAAGACTGGGGCTAGTCACTGGAGCATAATCCACCTTCAATTGGCCAACCCTTCGAGAAAAGTGATTTTCCTCGCTCATAGGTTATCAAGTGTAAGTATAGCTCTTTTGTTAGGGTGAGGCCTCCTATGCCCCTCCCTTGCCCATGCTAAAATATCAAGTGTTTTAAGGCAACAAAAGCTTTTGTGAGATAATGGGTACCGAGTTTCTGTTATATTCAGAAGATAGAGGTTTTTTTCTTGCCTCATTTGTGATTGAGCTAGAATTTCAATTCTTGAAGATGTCTCTCCAAGATATAAATTGATAAAGCCTATCTTTCTTTCGATCCAAAATTAACAAGTACATTCTAAAGATACTAGAGTATCCACATTTATTGGCTTCTGTAAATTGTTTCTTTTTATATTTATTATGATGAGTACTGCTATAGTAGATGCTGTGGAATATTCCTTTACACTGTGTGAATATATGTTGCTGAGATTGATTTAACAAAGAAGCAGACTGGCCAATAGCTGGACAGAAAGAAACTGGGAAGGAGAGCCAGACTAGAAAAATGCTGGGAGGTAGGAGGGCTGAGTCTGGAGTCACCACACCAGGAGGAAGCAGAAGATAAAAGTGCCATGTTAATAAAGGTACTTCCATGTGGCAGAGGGTAAACAAAGAATATGGGTTAACTTAAAATGTGAGAGCTAGTTAGTAATAAGCATAATATTAAACCTCTGAGTGGTTATTGGGAAATGGCTGCTGAGACACAAAAATCTCTGGCTAAAAGTAGGAAGGAAGTTATTTTAGAAGGAAGTTATCAATGGTGAGAGCTATTTTGTTTATTGACTCCTTATCTTTTTAGACAATATGAGAGTAAGGAACCATTTTGGCCCCTCTGACCAACTTCAAATTGTTCTCTTTAAAACTCTGATTGTAGAAGGTTCATATTTAATCATTATTAACATTTACTACTAGCCAGAACTTTCATAAAAGATATTATTATTTTTTTCCAAGACAAAAGTACAGGCTTCAAAGGACATATCTGCATCACTGTGTATTACAGATACATCATAGCTAATGAAAAAAATGGACAGCCAACTTTGAATATCTTAAATGTCAATGGAAAATATGTCAAAACATTTCACAAGGACCTCCAACTTTTGTTCATCAGAAATAAGAGTCATATGTATCCATAAAAAAAAAAAAAAACAACTTGCTATTGGACTAATTGTTTTGATAGTTAAAGGCATGGAGTTCTTTGTAAATTTCTTTGCAATATTATCATAAAAGGGCATTCCCACAGCTGACATCTGCCTATGTTTCCAAAGAATCAATGTGCTATTACTTTATGTTTAGTCTAATCAAGAACTTTGTTATTATCTGATTATTTGTTTTAGAGACAGGGTCCATAGTAATTGGATGTGAGCGGACCCTATAGGCTTATATATTTGAAGACTTGGTTACTATTTGATGGAATTATCTAAGAAAGAGTCGGGGACATGCCCTTGTTAGAGGAGTTGCACCACTTCAAGCAGGTTTTAAGATTTCAACAGCCCATGCCATTCCCATTGGTCTCTCTCTGTCTCATAGTTGTACATCAAGCTGTTAGTTCCTAACTGCGTTCCAACACCATGGCTTTGCCTGATGGCATGCTTCCTATCATGATAATTATGGAGTCTAAACCTCTGAAACTGTAACCCTCCCCCATAAAAGCCCTATTTTTTTCTGTAAGTTGCCTTGGTCATGACATCTTAAGACAGTACTGGAAAATAACTAAGACACCTTCCAGATCCAGCTTGCTTGGAACTAGCTATGTAGATCAACTTAAACTTGAACTTGTGGAAATGCCCCTGTCTCTGCCTTCTGAATTCTAGGATTATAGACCCATTTTATCATACCAATTCTCAGACCCAATTTGCTTTCACTTGTTGCATCACTTTTGTTAATCCCTTTTATAATTTCTTCAAGTAAAAGGGGGAATTTGCAGAATATTTCAGAAATGTCAGGAGATTAGGGGTACGTTCATCCATCCATCCTTTCATTCAACAAAAATAAATTCGGTAGCCATTAAGTGATTCTGTAGGACTAGCATATGGTTTGAGAACATGCAAATCATGTTCTCTCAGAACATGCAAATCCAAGAATTTCTAAATATTTCATAGATTTTTCTTCTGCTTGTATTTCTGTCTTTGAACACAATGCTCGGTGCATAGTACATATTCAAATACCCACTGAAGGTGCAGATCACACTAACTAGTTTGGAGTCTTCATCTTTGCCATATCACAAAATGTTGTAGTTAGAAAAGATACCATTATCCATCAAACCATATTCATTAATTTTATAGTAGAGGGCTTATTTTTAGAATTAAAAAACCAAGAGAAGATGATCTAACCAAAGTTGCACTGAAAATTAAAAGTAGGTTTGGGACTAATATGTTTCATCTCTTGTAAAACATCTGTTACAGTAGTTCCTTTACAAGATTCTATATTTTAAACTAATGGTTAAATAGTAGATATAATTAGTAATTATAAATATTTACAACCAAAAGTACATGGAAAACCATATTTTAAGTCATATATAATCTGAAGTTAGACTTTTATACAACTTATTTTTATTTGATTCTGATTACAGTCAGAATACTAAATAAAATTAGGTTATAATTTTGTAGTTTCACTCCCTACCATGTCTCACTACAATTACTAACACTAAATATGAAAAGGAAATATGAGTTTATATCAAGAGTAGAAATAATGACTCCTTCTGATGCTCATTTTGGAAAATGTAGCTTGAAGAAATAGCCATGTCCGGGCTCAAAAATGAAGCGTTTAGGGAAATGAGGTGTATAATTTCTTGAGGCAAGAACAGAACAATAGTACTTGGAGACAAACATTTAGATAGAAAGTTGGATAGAGACTAGAAATAGTGACAACCAGTCATGAAGTTTACTAGATAGCTACCTACAAGTTTTATTTTGTTTGTTATATTTTTTGTTTGCTTATTTGAGTGCCTTTGCTTATCTTTAAAAAGCCTTTCCATGCTCTATAGCTTACGGTAGTTTGTAGTTTTGCAAAAAATTCACAGTGACATTTCTGTGTCAGAACCTGACTCTGGGCATAGTTTGTTTTCACATACCCAAACCATCTTTGATGCGTTTCTGAGTTTAAATTATTCTAGAAAGGTCTTTTGAATTTATATGGCAACAGAAAACACACTACATCCGAGTTCTATAATAGGAATAAAAAAAAAAAAACAGTATCATCATCTATTAGGGATTTTCTCTTATCCCAAATCTGAGTGTTCACATCTTTTACATACTAAGCTTTCTATTACACAAATGTGACAGTGGTAAAAATGAGAACCTAAAAACATTTATTGCTCAACATATTATTTAGTCATAGATAACTTCTATTGCATAAACTGTTCTACATATTCAACCTAAACTATCCCAATAATATCTTCATCATTTCTCACAGGAGAAGACTAAACACTAATATTATCTTGCCAAGTCTTACTGCTAGGTAGTGGTACAGATCGGGTGTTGGGATCCTGGAAATTCTTTATTTCACTGTTTTTCATGATGGAAAGCATCATGATTACTACACATAGCACTACACATATAATCCATGAAATTGAAAAAAAAGGACATTGAATATTGGTGCTTTATCATAAAATATATTTTATATAAGGTTATATGTTGAAATTAAAAGTTTTAACAAGCTTTACTCAAATTGTAAATTAAATTTCTCTAACTACTGGTATTAGCTTCAAAAATAGGCGGGATTCTATTGCTCGTTCAGTATCATACTAGAGAATAAAAAGCATGCAATGGTATTAAATTTTACTTAAATTTTCTTGTAATTAAATGCCAAATTTTTAACAAACTGAAGTTAAGGAGTAAATAACACAAAGCAATTTTATACCACCAATAAATATTTTAAGTTCTCTTTCGTTCTTGCTCTCTTTAATTCCTTTTCCATTATTTTTCTCAGCTCCCAAGTTGAGAAAACAAAAGCTATACACGTGTTAAGACAGCTAAAACACTAGCTCAAAGCAAAGCAGAAAGGGACTCTTGCTATTCTCACACTAAGGATTTTCACAATAGCTAAGAATTGTTCACACTGCTTATGAAACCATTAGACTTAGTACTCACTGATAGTTAGGAAGCATATATCTTCTTTCGGTACATGGTAACCTTTTCAAAATCTCTAGATGTCACTGCGTCTTATGACACAGCGCCACTTTGATCATAACTTGTGAGTTTTAACACAGTTATTTTGCCATAAATATTGGATGCAAGTTGGGGTGCAAGCATAGTGTTCATAAAGAAATGTTATCTACCTAGCATTTTTGATAAGACAGGGATGTACGGAAAGAGTGACTATCAAATACTAAAAGAACTTCTGCCAGATGGCCTGTTCTTACTTGCAGAAATTTCCAAGGATTTACTTTCATTTCACTGAGAAAATTAGTTGACAAGCATCATCATGTTTATTCAGTGGAATATATGTCTGATATATCTTTATCATGCTGTTTATTGGTAAGACATACTGGAGAATATAGTGACCTTGCATATTCCAGTGTGCTTTCGTCTCTCTAGATACATTGTCTTATCATACACTAAATCCCTGACTTACTTTTGAAAGAATTTTTTTTTTTTTTGCTGTTTCACTGTGGTTAGTACATTTCTCTTAGGTCTTGTGTAAATTCGGATGCCAATGATAACCTAAGATGGCCATAACACATGAGAACCAGTTATGTTTGAGGAGTATGAAATATAATATTATCAAATTCTTTCATGGTTAAAGCCATAGGCTTCTCATTGTGTAGGGTTCGGATATTTAGAACTGTGTAACCATGTGTGGTAAAAGGTATCATAAACTGGGTTTTCATGATGACTTAAAATTTGTTTATATAATCTTTACGCTGTGTGCCCTTTAATGTCAGCAATGAAGAAAGTCTTGTAGCATAAATAGACTTTAATTATAACTAACCCTGTTTTCAAGGCATTCATGACATATTACAGTGGCAAATATTATCATAATTATGCAAATGTTACTTTAAACATTTTTCTAAGGTATAAATCCAAAAGCGTTAACAATGGTCAAGAGTGTAATAAACTATGAGTGAGTTATGTCCATCTTTTATTCTACTCTAAGCCTGGGGTTTAACTGATAACGTCAGAAGAAACATTTCTTTGACATCAGTTCTACGTGTTAGTTTGCATGTTCAGAAGAAGCATAATTTTTTTCTAAACATCAACACCCGTGTAAGTGAAACAGGATTAGGACATGATGATAACGTGCTCCCTGTATGTTTCTGGTGTCTGCAACACTGAAATCTCCTTAAATGTGCAGATTGATTAGGTACACAAGTAAACACACATAATGTACATGCCATTTTATTTATCCCTCTGTGAATCACTTTGTTCCTAACTTTTTACCTTCTTAGTCAATTTGTGTAAGATAAGAGTTTTCGTTTTCTTTGAACAATCTATCAATTACTGATATTCAAAATTGAGCAGTGGTAGCTAGAACACATAATAAGAAAGTAGAAGTTCCTTAGATTTAGATTCAATATTTATATAGAAAAACTGTGGAGTGAGATGATCTCCTTCAATATAGGAACTTGCTTAATCCTTTAGTTAGTTACAAGTTTATCATACAACATCTAATATTTGTGTGGAATAGCTATAGCCCTAAATTTGAACTAGCATTTCTTCTTGCGTGGTTCCTCATTTCTCTAATGAAGATGATAACTCAATGATATTTTTTTTTAAGCTGGAAGATCCTTCGTTATCTGGGTGACTCTATCAGGTGCTGCCTCATGTGACACCTTTATTCACACATATTTTGTGTTGGTGCAAGAAGAAGAGCAGCAACAAATAACTTTGGATTGGCAGTTTTTTACTGAAGTAACTAGGGCATGAGAATGCCCATCAGGAGTTATGTCTTAAATACATGTGTTCCAAAGCAGTCTTCCTTAGATGCCACCCTAGGCAGCAAAGGCAGAAAACATGCAGCCTCATTCCTCTGCCACAATCATGTTCAAATGTACAAATTTAACCCAAGGCCTGGAAATCTAATTCCTATAAAACTCCACTGGCAAGCATGCTGTTTGGTGTCACTCATGCCAGGTGACTGAATATTACTCCTAACTGAGCCTGCGCATCCCTGTGCGTCAATGCTTGCATGCATACTCTTGGTAAAATACTGGGAAATGGATGTTTATATTTACAAAGTACGTTCTATGCTTTTGCGAGACATGAGTTTTTACTTTTTTCAGGTGTTATCGCAAAGAAACGTGTGTGAAATTAGATTATTTCTATCCAGTACTCTAATTGTTTCAGAGGGCCGTATGTTGGTTCAACTAACTTCATCCATGGCACCTTAGCTTGTAGAAAGATACTGAAAATGACCAAAATTAGGCCTATTCAATACTGCTCTAAAATCATCAATTACTATCCCATGATATTTTTAAAATAGAACATACAACATGATGAAATATATACTTGCTGAATGTTTTTTTTTTTCTTAGAATGGTGGCAGGCTGGATTAGAAAAATGACTAAAGCTTTCAAGGATTTGTGTGTCTTCATTAGCAATTACTTAAAAATTATTTTAGCAATCTATAATGGTTTGGGTTTTTATGCTTCAGAGAAAATGAGCAGTAACATATTTTACACCAAGTATTGTGTTTCAGATTTCATCAATTTTCAACATTTGAGATTTATGACCTTTTGTAATAGTCTTCATCAGATACATGGTCTTGTTTTATGCTGTGTAAAAATCAATACATAATTTGGAATTTCCCTTTAATTTATTCATAAGGCTCTCATGCATACTGAACGTATATTACTAGACACCAAAGAGAGGCAAAATCACTTTTGTCTGCATTGATTCATACATTCTTATTGCATAATCACATTCAGCCTTACAGGAAACTAATTCAGATATGGCTCATGGAAGCCACCACGATATGAGAAAAAAAAAAACAATGAAGTCAGAATCTGAAGACGTTTGAGGCTGAACTCTCACCAAGATTTAGAGTTTAAAGACAGAAACTGCAATTGGTGCTACAATTTTCAAACATGCTAGGTCTTACAGATTTTTCACAATTTGAGCAGTTTGAGCAAATGACCAATTCAGACTTAAAGTATTGAATTCCTATTATGGGCAATGGAGCTAAACCATGTGTATAGAGTCTCTGTAATTTTCCAGGGGCTATTTGCTGGGTCATCTAGACTCCTAGCTCTCAAAAGCCAGCCTTCAAGCTAAATGTCCAAGAATCATCTGGCTTATTTATTAAAAATATGAAACCTTGGACCACACAAAAAATTGACTGACATAAAATAACTGAAAGTGGTTTCTGGGGATTAATAATTTTATGGAACTGTGTATGGTATCCTAGATGCCCTGGAGCACACATACCAAAATCCACATGATGCATGTCAGTCTTGTTTTATTTTTAATAAGAGCAAAGGGTGAGGGAGCAAAGGACAGAAATGCTTTCTCCTAATGGGAACAAAATGCATAGACAAAATGCACAAAACTTCCTGACAGACATGCTCTCCTGAGTTCTGTACCATTTGTTATGGGACCATTTCTCTTCTATGTCATCATCTGTTACCTTCTGATGAACTCTTTCTGTGATTTGAGGGGACATCGATGTCCCAGAACTGAATAACAGCTTTAGAAAGGTTTTTTTTTTTAGCTGTTTTTCTATTTGTTTGGAACAGTGAAATTTCTCAGACCCCCTTGACTACTTTTTGCCTGACAAAATGACACCATAAAAAGAGATTGATATCAAGGTCCTCCAGATAATTGTGCAGGAAGAAGCTTCCTGAGCCATACATCAAGCCTACTATATTTGTCAACATTTGAGTTAAGTGATTCACAAGAAGTCATTTAAAACAAATGACTCCGAATTTATTTTTGCACCGGTGTTGATAATAGCATCAAACATGATCTTAGCTTTGCGCAATGAATAGGCTTTAAATCTTTCATAATCCAGGATTGTTAACCACAGTGAGGAAATTTGGAAAAATGATAAGACTAAATAATTCAAATGATTCTGACACCAATATTTGACTTCACAGAGAATACAATAATAAAAGGAAAATATTACCAAAGGCTATTATTTCTAGTCTATTAACTCTCCCCAAATTATAAACATATTTTATATTTGGAGAGTTTGCATAAAATATTTGACACTGTTCTTGTATGCCAACTTTGTGGACCAAATAATACCCGAGGAAAAATTGAATCTAAGCCAAGCTCTTATATTAGTGATTAATGTTTCATTTATTTTAGAATTATAAATTATGCTTGTGTGTGTGTGTGTGTGTGTGTGTGTGTGCCCATGTGCGTGAGCACTTGTCTGGGTATGTGTACATGAGTGACGGTGTATGGGGAGGTGAGAGGTATTGACTCCCTTG
Source organism: Alexandromys fortis (assembly GCF_014885135.2). Taxonomy (NCBI): domain Eukaryota; kingdom Metazoa; phylum Chordata; class Mammalia; order Rodentia; family Cricetidae; genus Alexandromys; species Alexandromys fortis. The sequence continues at coordinate 14,356,749 of NW_026067949.1, forward strand.
GAGCTGAGCTGTAGATGGCTATGAGTCCACAGACATGGGTACTGAAAGAAAAGAACTCGATGAGCTCCCAATAGATCAGCCCCACTGTCTCAGTGGGTGGGTGCACCCCTCGTGGTCCTGACATCCTTGCTCGTGTTCTCCCTCCATCTGCTCCTCATTGGGACCTTGGGAGCTCAGTCCAGTGCTCCAGTGTGGGTCTCTGTCTCTATCTCCATCCATCACCAGATGAAGGTTCTATGGTGATATGCAAGATATTCGTCAGTATTGCTATAGGATAGGGTCATTTCAGGTTCCCTATCAAGGCCAGCTGGAATGTGACTGAAAAAGCATGGGATAAAACCGGACTCTCTGATCATGGCGAACAATGAGGGCTGATGAGAAGCCAAGGACAATGGCACAGGGGTTTTGATCCTACTTCATGTTCTGGCTTGGTGGAAGCCTAGCCAGTTTGGATGTTCACCTTCCTAGACATGGACGGAGGGGGGAGGACCTTGGTCTTTCCACAGGGCAGGGAACCCTGACTGCTCTTTGGACTGGAGAGGAAGGGGGAGAAGAGTGGGGGGAGGGGGAGAAGAGTGGGAGGAGTGGGAGGGAAATGGGGGGCTGGGAGGAGGTGGAAACTTTTTTTTTTCCTTTTCTCAATAAAAAAAAAATAACTTAAAAAAAAAAAAGAACTCGAATCCTCTGTAAGAACAGTCCCTTGAAAACCAACTCTCTAGCTCCATGTTTCAGTTTTTTAGCATATTGGAATAAAATTGGTGCGAAACTTTTAAATTGACTTCAACATATATTAATTTTGTTGTTGGCATTTTGTCTGCTAAGTCTTTGGAATAGCATTAGACTTCAGGAAGTATTTACAGTGTGGGTGTTACAATCATGCTTAACATGCACATATCACAAGAGCTAAATAAAAAATTCCAAAGAGATGGCATTGTTACTATGTTTCCTTCCAAATGGGTTGCTATTTTTGACATACCCATGCAAACCTGTAACTCTTTTATTTTATGATTTGCTTCTATTTCTTTATTTTTGAGAATTTCATTCATGAGTGCCTCATTTACATAATTTTCATGACAAGCTCATTGCCTTTCAATTCTTCCCATGCCTCATTCTAAAATCCATTATTTCTTTAACTATTTTAACTATTCCTGATATATATATATACATACATATATATGTATATATGTATGTGTATATATATATATATATATATATATATATAATTGCTCCTGTGTATATATTTTGGACTGAGTACTTGGGAACTGAATAACTTATTACGGTGTTCATCTCTGGAGAAAAACAAGCAACTATCAATTTTCTGTAGTACATTATGTAAGAATAGGGTCCATGTTAGGTGATGGCATTGTGCAGATCTTAGTCAAGCAATCATATTATTGAAAGTACAACTTCCCAGTCATAAATAAAAGGCAATATCTTGTAGCATATGCCCTTGAATTCTTTCTTTCCCTGCTTCTGTGTTCCCCCATCTTAGGTGTAGAAGTTGTATTGTGCATGTATGTATCAATTTGGGTGTACCCACAATCAGATGTTTTCTGCATTTTGATCCATTGTGGCATTTTGTAAAGGCCTCTTTGTGCTGCATACATCAGCTTTCCTGAAGGGTGAGCGCTGCACTTTTCTGTGGCTATAAGGATAAGTACTTAGAATACAACTGGGAATTAAACTGATTTAGAAAAGTGGCAGCAGTAGGTTTTCTTCTAGGGTTCCTGACTCCACCAGCTACGTATAGTTGGCTCTTCATTACTAGGTATTCTTCAGTACTAGGTATTGTTTCTCACCTACCGAGTAGGCCATGAGTCCCATTAGACAGTTGTGTATTCACAATACCCGAGTACCACTACTTCACCCTTGGGCAGACTTTGTCCTGCTGCTCATTGTTATGTTTCATAGTGTTTACAGCTGAGTGAGGCTTATTTACTCTTCTCTCTTGACAGTTGTCAAATCAACTTTGAATTCTGTGAGAGTAGTCTGTCAAGGTTTTGATATCAGAAGTTTTTATACCTTTAGCTTCTAGGAGGAAACCAAGAATAATTCAATTATCTTGTTTGGGGAATATCTTAGACTCCTTGGACCAACAACTCAAAGTAGAATTTCCCATGCATGATACTAGGGCTTTTGTTAGATGGTCTATGGCTCTTGGGAAGATCATTATTACTCTAAGTGATGTAACTTTATTTAACTTACATTACTTATATACTGACACACATATTTATTTATAGGATATATGTATTTTAAAGTACACGTAAAATGATGTGTTCTCCAATGGATTTTTCAAGCCCTCCATCTCCGTTTGAATTTTCCTACCTCCCTCTTCCCATATTAAGTCCTCTCCTCCATTACTCTTCTAAAATGCAAGCATAAATTTGACTACTGTCAAGAAACATAACCTAGAAAACATAATGAAATAATAAAAACGCTAGTGATTTATGTCGATAATATGATGAAATAATGACCTGCTAATAATTTATGTCAATGGTAATACCATTATTGAATAATTCAAAGCATATTTTTGATCTTCTGTGAGCCAGGCACTCTCTGCTAATTCCTTAACTTATAAAATACTAATAAGAGTGAATATAAGCATTTAATGGCTCTACATTATAATTCTTCTTTATATGCAGACAGTATGTACAGTCTCCAGAAGATTTCATGATTAGGCTTATATGTAATATTTGGTGGGTTGTAACATGGCAAGAATAAAAATATTCTAAATATTTAAGAGTGCTTGTGATGTGATGTGTGTGTGTGTGTGATATTAGATCATCATGGAAAAGGAAAGACGATTTCTTAATTTTAATTTACTATAAGGGAAGTAACTCTTATAATGTATAAAGTAATGGAAAATAACCAAAAGTCAAATTGCTAATTAATTGTGAAATAGCAACAGAGAATTAGATATTATTTACGATTTAAAATCCTTTTCATATATTTAAATATGTAAGGGAAAGCATGAAAAAATACAAAAATATTTTAGGGCCATTTCCTGTCTTAGGCATTTTGTAAAGGCCTCTTTGTGCTGCAAACATCAGCTTTCCTGAATTGTGGAATTTTGAGGGATTCCTTTTATCATCTTCCATATAGAAGTGTTCTTTTCGGATGTAAAAGATTTAACATATATAATAAAAGTCAGGTATTTTTATTGTTTGAGAAAAAATACATTTTTAGCATGAAAATAAATGTGTGTTTTGTGTTTAACATTGTTCATTTAAGTCAGTTCTTAAATCTCTGTCTCTGTTATCTTATTTACAGAAAGGGTTAATATCTCTGCCTCAGAAAATGCTGTATGCGGTATATTAACAATAAGCCTGGCCTGTGAAGACTGGTATAAAAGCATCTTATCATCATCATTTTGTTTAAATAACCAATTTTATATTGCTTCTGATTCAACATATCTGCATAAGTATCAAAGAACAGACATGAATCTTGTTTAATTATGTTTATCTGAAATTAAAATTGAACTGGGACATGGAATAACCAAGTCATACCTGTGTTATGAATTATAGCTAGTATTAATTATAGTGATAATTTAAATTATTCCGCAGGAGTTCTAAATTTGCCTGTCTGTAACCTTAGCCTAAGGTCAACATCATTTCTTCTCTGGACGCTTCAAGGAACCTCCTGCTGTGTTCCTTTCTTCCACTTTGACCCGTTATTAACACTCTCACAAAAGCTCAGGTGATCATTTCAAAATGTAAATTTTATTACGCTGTTTTATGGCTTACACTTATCCAGAACTTGCAAAAAAAAAAAAAAATCTAGTGTTTTTTGTAACCTTCAGTGTTCTGCTGAACCTTGCACAAAACTTTCAGCCGTCACGACTAGAACTGCCTCCGTGTTCCTACCGCATTAACTCTTCCCCTCGCCTGAACAACAGGTTCTTTGCCTAAGCTGTTTGGATGCTCACCTTACTAGACCTGGAAGGAGGTGGGAGGTCCTTGGACTCCCCCACAGGGCAGAGAACCCTGTCTGCTCTTTGGGCTGATGAGGGAGGGGGAGTTGATTGGGGGAGGGGGAGGTTAATAGGAGGTGGTGACGGGGAGGAGACAGAAATCTTTAATAAATAAATAAATAAATAATAATAAAAACCAAAAAAAGTAGATTCAATCATCTAAAAAAAAGAGGAAATAAAATAATACTCCTTCTGACCAAATACTTATCTAACTTTTTTATGCATCAGCCCTTATCCTTAATGTCATTTCCTAAGAAGTATTCTTCACACATTTAATAACTCCCTTCTGCTGGTGCTGGTTGAAAGCAAAACTTATTTTGTTCCTAGTCTTCTGTTAAGTTACAAATAATGTATTTGTTTTTATTTTATGTTCGTAAATGTTTGTCTGCAAGTATGTCTTCCGTGTGTGCAGTGCCCAAAGAGGCCAGAAGATCCTTCAGAACCTTGGAATTGGAGTTACAAATGGTTATGAGACACCAGATGGTGCTAGGAACCTAGATCTTCTGCAAGAGTAGCAAGTACTCTTAACTGCTAAGCCATCTCTCTTGTTTCTTCTACATAGTATTTTAGCTGGAATATTGTGTTTAATTTTTTTGGTCACTTATTCTTGCTTTTGACCATCCAGATATTGCTATTTTATTTTATTTTTTAAGAGAAAAAGATCACTTTAGTCCAAATCACATTTATTGTCAAGATATACAGACTCTGAAAAGGTGGCAGAATATGTAGGCTTTTTATTTAAAAAATGAGTAGAACTAAAAAAATAAGAAAAAATGAATGGAAAATGGCTAAAAAGAAAAAAAAACAGATACACATGTTTTTGCATTATGGTAATTTCCAGAACTATTGTTTCATTTTATTTAGTTCTGACAGAATATTTCCTTCAAAAAGGTAAGACTATCTTGGCTATAATGTGACTGGGAACTGGAAGGTGTTTACATTATCAATACTTTGTCCAGATGGCAGATGGCAGCAGCATCATAAACAAATGGAATTTTCAAATCAATATCAACATCATGGCAGAAGTAACTGGTGACCCTGCCAGTGATTTTGTTTCATCAAACATATCAAATGTTTTCAAAAGTTTGGGGCTTAATATAGCACTAAGTATATTTTTCTTGCTGTTGTCAAGTTTCATTTAAAAATCTATTCCAGGTCATAAACTTTACTGTGCCCTTTTCTCACTGGTCAAGTATACAAAGTTTGGAGTCTTATGTGTACAATTGCAGCCAACCTTCTTTGGCTGACCTATTGCTTATCACCACCCTCTGTTGTTAAGTTTTAGGAGCAGAGTTAAATCAACCCTGATTGTCTTAGTGATTGTTCCTATGAAACCCCTGAAGACATTATTTGAATTGTTCAAAATAATAATCTATAATTATATTGAGTCTATATAAATAACCACAGTCTATACTGAGATTTTGGAATACTCCATTACAAGGTACTATTTAATAATCAATAGATGAGCAATGAAAGATGATATCTATCTGTGTCAACATTCTCCTTCTGCCTTGGTTTTGATCAATGTAAGATATTCTTTGAGGTCCATGTCCCATTTCCACTCACCTCTTTTGGTGCAATCTTTGAGGGTAAAGAAGACTGAGTTCTGACATTTGCAAACTTTACATAACATGTTTTTCCCTTAAGATGCTGAACTAAACCTTTTTGATACTATGTGGGGACTTTCAGAAAGATGACATGAAAAGGGAAATTCAAATTCATCCATAGGCTTTGGTTATTCAAAAACAAGTCCAGTAAAGTTTAAAAAGGACTCTGACTTATTAAAGATTAACTCTGTGGCACAAATCAATGCTACTTACTCTAATTATATAATTCTTACAAAATGTTGTAAATGTGTCATTGGTATCATTTCTAGTCAGAAACTCAGATATGGTGATTGGCTTCTTATGAAGTACAGAGCTAATTGCTGTCAGAAATACGAATCTAGCTCAAGAAAGTAATAAACAACACTAAAAATGTTCTCCATCCCCCCTTTTTTTTCTTATTGGTTGATTTTCACTGTGCCACACCCCCAAGAATTTTGTTAGTGTTATACTTCAGTAAAAATTCTATTCTGGATAACTAGTTAAAGGCCCAAGCCCTGAGAAAACTATTTCTCACTCTCCCAAAATTCATTAGTTGTTTGTGGCTCTTTCTCTATGGGTGAGAGGAGATGAGATTTCTCCCTACGTGATAGCAAATCTTGCTCAGGTCTGATACAGGAAGCCATATTCTCAAGGTAGCGTGGGTTAAGTTTTCCTGTCATTTCTAGGAGCCAATTTCTCACAGCAAATCTCCTGTACCTTTGTCTCTTACAGTCTTTCTGCACCTTCTTTTACAATGTTCTGTTTTTCTGTAATGGTCTCCACCTGTTGCAAGGAGAAAATTCTTTGATGAGGGGTGGGAGATACAACTACCTGTGAGTATAAGAATAAATATGCTAGATTAGTAAAGTGTCTGTAGGGTTTCTTCTAAGAGCTATGCTCTGAAGTCATATATATGACTAAAATGGAATGAACATGATGCAGGTTGTGTTTATATATTCAGACATGTGTGTATGTGTGTATGTGTGTGTAGGCATATAAAGAAAATGTAGCCATGTTATTGAGAGGGATTTAGAGTGGTTGCATGAGGGGGCTTGGAGGAAGAAGGAAGGGAAAGGAAGAATGGATAGGTAATTACAGTTTTAGAAATTTAAAAAATAAAAACTTAAAAAGAAGGCAATGTATCTTATTCTTTTTCTCTCTGACCTCTATAGAACAGATGAAGCCCATGAGAGACCAATGACATTACAGTAGTAGCACAAAGTCTGAGACCATAAAAAATTGACAATCAGTGACAGCTCTTCTTTTTACCCCATCACTATCTTTATTTTCTTTGTAGAAAAAAAAGTATGTGAATCTCTTCTATCTTGCTTTTCTAGTAACAGCAAGCCCATTTTCTTCTATTCAGCTATTTAGGTCTATTCATACCTTTTTTCAGAACAATTGGGCACGTATTATTTCCTTCAGATTCAATCTTGCCTAGATTCTTTTTTTTTTCTTTCTTCACAACAACCTTCTGACTAAGGCAGTTTGCCAATTCTATTTTAGAGTGAGGTAAAGTCCTAAAAAGGTGAAGTGACATGTGCTAGGCCATAAAATAAGTAGTTAATCTGGGAGTAGAGTTGGATCTTAAGATTTGACTTCTTCTGCATTCTAGAGATCTAACCACATTACTACCTTTTTCTACATACATTCTCCACCAAGAATCCCCATGGACTATGCACTGGAGGAAACAGCAGTAGAAGCAGGGTCTAGAGACAGGCTTGGGCCATTACTCTTTATCTTTCATAATTCTGTGGGACCATAAAGTTTGCAAAATATTATCCTTTCAGCCCAGTTCCTAGAGGGAAAGGGACGTGGAATAGAGTTGAATCAACTGATAGGGAGAATCAAAATCTGTTTTAAATTTTCCTCTTCTGGAACAGATCTTCTAGGTGAGTATAGCCAAGAGCCACATAAGTCAAAGTAACTAGATTTTAGGTGATTCATAATTAGTATCTCTCTCTCTCTCTCTCTCTCTCTCTCTCTCTCTCTCTCTCTCTCTCTCTTTCTCTCTCTCTCTCTCTCTCTCTCTCTCTCTCTCTCTCTTTCTCTCTCACACACACACACACACACACACACTTCTGTTACTGTACTGGCAAGTTCAAAGTTGAACAAGCTTTGAATCTTAGGAAGAAAAGCTGTGATGTGTTCATGCCAGAAATACTAGAATTGATAGCTTCAATAAGATCCAAAAGGCAATAGTTAAGGAGCGCCTCTGTATCAGGACATTCAATTTTAAGCTTAAAAATACCTAAAACAAGGCAGTGCAGCAAATAATGGAATAGAAGACACCGCATTTTAAAAATACCTGTAGCTTCAAAGACACCTTGATCAAAGGGTTACCCTTGCCGGCAGGACCATTTATTTTAGCTATTTTCTCTAGCCATGTCTCTGTTTAAAAAAAAAGGACTGTCATTTGAGTTTACACGTCCTGGATCCTGGAATGCAGCAGTTTTAATTCTTACAAATTGAATCACCAACCCCAGTTGGGAAGTGAAAAAGTGAAGCTTGTCCACAGACTTCCCATAAAAATAAAAATCTTGCTATCTGATTAGATAGATGTAAACTGCATGATCTTCACTCTGAACTTCAAAGTATGCCTAAGGACTAACTTAATCCCAAAGAAACATCCTGAGTTCTCTCTCACCTTTGATGAATCTTATAAAACTCATTTGAGCAGACACCTGGTGATAAGCATGGGAGGCATCCATTTTCCTTCTCATTTAAATGTTTCTTGGTGAAAGAAAAAAAAAACAGACTGTCAAATGTATGACTCTTCAGCAGGAGGACAGAATTGATGTATATTCTACTCATTAGCAAGCAGTCAAGTATTTTTCAGTTCTAGCTATATATAGAGAGCACTGTGAAAATGCTTTGTTATTCTTGAAGACAACTGTTTGGGTTTTTTTTTTTTCTGGGAGACTAAGCCACCATGGTGTCCAATATTCCCCCTTAAAAAATTACGCAGGGCATTCCATAGACATATAAGTTAAAACTAAATCATTTTTTATTAGAAGGTGTACATGCAGATGACACTCACTTACCAACATGACACTCATAGAAGTTGTCCTTCCAGTGGGTGCTGGCAAAATCACAGAAACCAAAATCCAAGAGTGGGCCACATAGAATGAGGATCCTAAAACAGAAAGAAGGCCCAGTTATTTTTTTATGTTGCTTGTCAAATAGTATACATGTGAAAAATTTGCAAACTCCAAGATTGATATTAAATACGCCTTAGTGACCTGTGGTGTTAGATGGATTCGGCAATGGGTTGCAATTGTATTGCTGTCTTCCTTTCTCATAATCAGCTATGGAAGCTGTGGAACCAGGAAGCGTTCTCATGCCGGTCTAAGTGTCCTGTGGTGCACTGTATTTCAAAAAGATGGAGAATATCAGTGCAGTACAAAGGAGTGTAATTTGTAAAATATCGTTTATTTTTTTTAGATCTTCCAATGGAACATTGTGGTCTAAGACCCAAAACCGGAAATGGATATAGGTTAGGTGATAGGGATGACTATTACAGTATATCTTATACTATGTTAATTACCTGAAAGCATCAATTTCCACAAATTCCCTGTATCTTTATTAGGGAATCATCACCTTGGATTCATTCATGGTAGAAACTTGTGTATTCATGCAAGATATTCACTTGCTCAGTGACAATGGTATTCTAAACAAGCTAAGCCACATGTCTAAGAGCCCCATTATTGGCTCTCATCTTGTTGGAATATGACTAATACAATATCTTCTACAATATATAATATTTAAAGAGGATTTAAAGGAACTTTCTAAAATCTTTGATAAGGTTTAAATTTTGACAAATGACTCAGTGGTTAAGAGCACAGGCTGCTTTTTCAGAGGACCTTGATTCAATCCTGAGTACTTATATGAAATTTAGTGGCAAGTGAGTCCAGCTCCAGGGGATCTGATGTCCTACTTTGGCCTCCATAGTATAGACATGAAAGCAAAACACCCAAATTCTTAACCTTTTTCTTTTTTAATAGAAACTGAAGGAAAAATCTTTTATTTAAGACATTTATTTTGGTTCTGAAACCCAGAACTCATATATTTCTTTTTAAAGGAATCTCTTATTTGCTACCCAATTAAATCTCGACTAAAATATTTTATACAATAATACATATTTTATATAATATATAAATAAAATATATAATAAAATATATTTTGTTCAAGGTTTCATTGGAACAGAAAATAATCTTATTTTAAAATTCTTTATTTAGGTATATTTTGCTTATCCTGCTTCCTTACCCATTCAAAACCTACAAAAGGGGATGTTTTTAGTTTATTCATGGAGTTGAACAACCATCAGCTCAATCAGCTCAAATGAAGCCTTATAACACAGCGATTCTCAATTTCTCTCTGTATCATGTTACACAAAGTCCTTTGTCTACAATCAGTCATCTATATTCTGCCTCTCTGTATTGACTGTTGAAATCATTGCCACTAATTATAATTACGTATCCTTTGACAAATATTTTTCTGTGCTACATTTTTTCTAACCACCCAATTTGTGGCAACCACCATTCTACCATCTACTTTTGTGTGTGTGGGGGAATAGAAGCTTAGGTTTTATTTATGATGATGACTTTAGAGTAGAAAAACAATTTTTAAATAACTGTCTACACTTGTACATTTCAGTGCAATAGAACTCATGATTGTATGTTCACTTGCTTCTTTTTTCCTTTATCTACATGGTCCAAGGTACATTGAGATTCTTGTGCAAAACCATGAGTATGGTTGTTGTTACCAATCATTTTTGTTTATGTATCTTTTTGTCAGTTTTATTTATATAGCACTGATTAATAGACTTGAATTTTGTTTACAGCCTTCAGCTTCTATATGAAGATCATTCTTTAACATCTTCCTGTTTCCTCTTTAGGTCTCTTCCTTCTATCAGAATAATTTAGGATCTCAGTTTTACACCTAGCTTCAGTCATGTAGCTGTTGAAAATCCCTACACTTTAGGAAATGGTTCTTGAGGAGGCACTATGCTGCTGGTCCCCAACAACCTCCTTCCTCTAATTCTGACAGACAGATGTGGTGCTATTTTTTCCCCTGAGCTCAGCTTTTGTCTTACCCATGAAATTGCTTTGCTCTGCATCCTACTAAGCAAGTCTTAATTCCCCTTCTCCTGCTGAGAAACGAAGAAGATATAGGTCCCAGGATAACCTTATCTCTTTGAAAGAAACACAGAAGTATAATTTCTTAACTCGTTTCATATTATTTGGCTGTGCTCTGCACAAATGCACTGGAAGACATTCATCTGACTCTGGAGCTGAGATTTTCACAAAAGCAGGTTAGCTGTCCTATGTTCGATTGAGTGAGATTTTACCCTTTAATGTAGAGTGACTTTTTAATACTAAACCAAGCCAGGGAATTAAGAGGGAAGTCTCAAAATTATTAAAAGTTACTGTAAATGGCAAAGGGGTGAATATACGTAGAGGGAAAAATGGTTAAATAACAATTTCTTCTCTGAATGGGCCTATTGTATTTTTATTGAGCAGGAACAAACTGTCTTGAAAAGAAGGCTCCTGTGGGATGGAGCTCACTGTACCAACTTTCCTCTGTGGTGTCAGCGTCTTAGCACTAAGCATGAACTCTAACACCACTGAGTGTTGAAATGTTAGTTCTAGTTGGTAATGAAGGCTTCTCTAACACGTTATAATTGAAAACAACGGGTTCCAAATGTGTGACTATATGGTAGAAAATTCCACTTTCTTCCTTTGAAAAGACTGGACTTATTATTAGGTCTGAATCCTGTCGACACTGTACTAACATAGAACATTCAAAATCTAGAGTAGAGGCAGAAAGTACTACTGAAAGATAATAGCAAATGCATTCGAGTGACTTACACTCTATGACGATCTTTCTCAACACACACCTTGGGTTGTCTCCTTACTCTCCAAAGAAAACAATATATTCATTTTCATCCCCTTGTTAACACAAGCAGCTAAGGTGTGAGGCATACTTGTCAAGATGTTACTGTCTGCTTGGAGTAGTATGAAGGCGAAGTATACAGGCTCAATATCTCTCTAGCAGTAATAAAAATCAGCAGAGGGAGCATTTTATGACTTGACTTGAATTAGGACCTTAGAGGAAGATGAGATAGTGTAGTCAGAATTTCTGTTTTTTTTTTAAAGCAGATTAAATTATCATTTAATTTTCAAATTAGATATTTATTACTTAATATACAAGTAAAGTTTATTTTTATTATTATGCATAAAGTGTGTAAAACAACTGGGTTAAGTGTTAGACTTCAAGTTACACTGATAACTTGCTCATCAATTATAGACCCACTTTCTGCTCTTTTTCACCTCATCTCTCCCTACTTTTGATAGCCATTATTCTAAGATGAGAGGGATTTTAAGTAGTTTTCACATGTGAGAGACAGCAAGCACACACTGTCTTTGTATACGTAGTTTATTTCATTTGATAGGCCGTCCTCTTATTCCATCTGTGCTGCTGAAAATGATAGGACTTCATGCCTCTCTATGGGTTAATAATATTCATTTTATAAGCATAGTAAGTTTTCATCTCCCAAGAATCTATTTTTTAAACACTTCATTTTATTTTGAGATTTACATTCCCACCTCACCATTTCTTCTCTATAACTCCGTGTCTTCATACTCTTTCAAATTCATAACCTCCTTTTATTTTCTGCATCCATATATATATATATGCATATAGTGTATGTGAACACACACACATACATGAATTTTACTGAGTCCATTTAGCATTGTTCATATGTATATGTATTTAGGGCTCACAATTTGGGATTAGGTAACCTACAAGCAAGATCATTCTTGATTCTTCTGTTATTAGTCATTAATTAATTGCCTGTAGTTTCTCATATGGAAACGCACCTTGTTGTAGAAAATCCTCCTTCCATCTTGGCATGTCAATTGATGATGTCATTTCCCAGGTTTTGTCTAGGCTACCATACTGTTGAGGTTTTATGAGTTTAGCTTCTCTGCAAATAATTGGAAGACCAATGTCTTAACTGACATCCTTGTTTTCCGGCCCTTAGTTTCTTTCACAATATTTTATGTCTTGTGTACATAGGATGTTTTTTGCAGATGTGTCATCTGAGGATGGGCAGCCCATGGTCAGTTGGTCTATACATTTTGACCAGTTTGAAGATTTGTATTTATAGGAACCCATGTACATTTCCTATCTTATCTATTGTGATAGTGTTATAACAAATGGATGTAGTTGGAATGTTGTCTTCACTTCCTTAGGATATCTATAACATCTACAGATCTATCTTCTCTCTCTCTCTCTCTCTCTCTCTCTCTCTCTCTCTCTCTCTCTTTCTCTCTCTCTCTCTAATCTATCTATCTCTCTATCATCTATCTATCTATCTATCTATCTATCTATCTATCTATCTATCTATCATCTATCTATGTTTTATCTGTGGTGATTTGAATGCGAATAGCCTTCATTAAGTTTTTATGTTTGAATATTTGTCCCCACTTGGTGTAACGGTTGCAGAGATTAGGGAAGTTTGTTTTCTCCAGAGGAGGTGTTTCATTGTAGGTGAACTTTAAAGTTTCAAAGAACTGGCACCATTCTCGGTGTCTCTTCTTCTCTTTCAACTTCCTATCTGCAGATCAAGATGTAAGCTTTTGGCATTCTTGTCTTTGTTCAGTCATCATGGGCTCTAATACTTTGCAACTAAACTCCTTAAAGTTCATGCTTTCTTTGGTAAGTTATATTGATCATGGTATTTTATCACAGTAAAAAAAGTAACTAAGATTCTATAAAACTGTCTATCTCTCTCTCTCTATCGATCTGTTTATCATCTATCCTCCATCTATTAGCTATCTATGTATTATCTATCTTTAATTTTTCATCTATCGATCAGATATCTATCTATATTCTATTGTATATATTATATATTGTATATATCTGTATGTATCTATCAATCATCTATTTATCTATATCATCTATAATATATATCTACATATATGTAACATTGATAGATCATATTGTATACATAAATTTTATTTTGAAATAAATTTTCATATAATGCCTGTCTTAATATGCAATTCCTCCAAAAATGTTTGAGTATTTTTTTTATACTCCATCAACTGTTGTTTTGTTTATTTTGTATTATCCATTTGGCTTAGATGATATATTGCTGTTTCTGATTTGCATTCTGATAATGGCCAATAACATGGATAATTTTAAGCATGATACATTCAAAGCACACTTCCTGTCACGCATTTAAGAGTTGCATAAGTTTGAAATGCTTCTTTCTCATATTTTGTCATTTATTTGCATTACTAAATATATTATATAATTATTGAAATGAAGCATGCTTAATATATTTTTTCAGGTTTATACTGAAGAATCATTGCTTTCTTCATGCAAACACTTTTAAAGAACTACATATTTTCTTCCATCATTCTCCCTGTTTCCTCTTTTCTTCCCACAACAGTTTACTGGTATCTATTATTAATCTATGTATGTAGCCAGTGCTCACTGTTTTGACTTTTAGTTGAAAGTTTGCTATTTTTCCGGTATCAGACAGTGAATTATTCTATGTCCCTGCTGAAGTTCAGTAGGATATTGAAAACAGCATTTTCTTGCAATGTTGTTATACTCTGTCATTTAACACTGAGTGATATAAATATATGAAACTCTTACATACATTAGACTTTTCTTCTCTTGCAGTGTCTGAATACTGGATTTCAATTAGACTCTGACAATCAAAATAGCTCTGCAAGGTATATTAAATATACGTTGGTAAAAATATTTACTATAATACAATTTAACAAATTACCACAACATATTAGTGCCTAAAAACTAAATTTCCACATTTTATTTTAACTCCGAAGTGTAGATTTGCATGTTTCTCTTCTGAGCTTGATTGGCTTTCACTAGTCTTTGCCTTTAGTTAAAAATTTAGTTGAGTAAATATTTCTGGCAAACTCCTGAGATTTTTCTTTCTGTATGCTGTTGGGAATGTCATTGTATTTCACTGTCTTTGCCTTTCCTAAACCATTTTAAACTAAAGCACAATATACACCCCACAAACTTGTTGCCCAAAACAAGCTCTCCTCCTTAGGTACACATTAGAGTCACATTCTTGCTAGGCTTCTCCAGCTTGGTGAGTGTATAAAACCAGTATAGTTGTTTCTAAAATAAAGTCAACAATAAATCTTCAGTTAGTTAATTTTGAGACGGGATTTGTATTCTAAAATGGTCTCAAATTCAACATGTATAGCCAAGGACAACACTGAACTTCTTACTGTCCTTTTTATGCCTCCCAAGTTCTGAGGTTACAGGCAGGTGCCACTGTACTCGGGTTGTGAGTTTCTAGAGATTAGATCCAGGGTTTGATTTTTACTCTACCAATTGAGCTAAATTCTTGGTGTATAAACATTATTTTAAGGACAGAGCAGTGACTAGATTGGAGGTAGCTTTTGAAATCTTCCATAAACCATTGATCAATATTTGGTACCAGTGCTAGGAATGAAGATTTCAATATTTCTGTAGTAATATTTACAAAGAGATAAATCTTGTGTTTTCTTTATTCTCCCAACATCAATAAAACATATTGGTTTAAGATTCTGAAAGTATCCGCTCTCTCATAAGGGAAATAAGAACAACTTTTCACCTACTTACCCTTGGATACTGACCTAGGCTAACATTTATTTCACTTTCTAGAAAAGGGCATTATATTCTGAGTAAAATATATGGACTGTCAACTGCTTCTCTGTGATAATACTACCTGACTGACAATGCAGGGACCACTTTGCTTCCTCTCTGGTAGAAGCTTTCAGCATGAGGCTTTTTCTGGTGATGTGGGAGTCCCTCTCTATGTGCTGTGCTTATCATTAATGAATAAAGAAACTGCCTTGGCCTGTTGATAGGGCAGAATGTAGGTAGGCAGGGAAGATGGAACTGAATGTTTGGAGAAGGGAGGTGGAAGGAGCTGCTGCTGCCAGAAACAGATGTGCTGAAACATTGCTGGTAGGCCACGACCTCGTGGTGATGCACAGATAAATGGAGATGGGTTAAATTAATGTGTAAGAGTTACCCAATAAAAAGTTAGAGCTAATGGGCCAAGCAATGATTTAATTAATACAGTTTCTGTGTTCTGTGTGATTATTTCGGGGCTAAGCTGCCGGGAACAAGTGGCCCCTTCCTCCAACATTCTGGAGCTCTCTACTTGACTGGCAGCCACACTGTTGAATATGGGTTGAGCATGTACACTTTACAGACGACAAAGCTGGCATTCTACACTGCCTGCTCTGTTCTCACTGGAGAACCGTTCTTCAGGGGAATGAAGATTCCAGGCTCCATCCACACCAGGTAGCTGTGTGAGCTGTGGAAGGAAGGCTCACATGGTACCTGGTTTTCTTTCATCTCATACTTTACTAGATACAATAAATATGCTTCACTTAATGTATTGTAGATGAATGTGCCTTTCCCTGGGTCAGATAATTTGGTAACCAATGTACCCATGTAAGGACCCTTTTAAAAATTGTTCTAAACAGCCTTAATACAAGAGGAGGTGCTTAGATTTACTGCAACTTGATATGCCATGCTTTGTTGATATCCATGGGAGGCCTGCTCCTTTCTGAACAGAATCAGAGGAGGAATGGATTGGGGGGAGTAGGGTGAAGGCAAGGTATGGGGATGGAAAGGGAGGGAAAGAGGGAGTGGAAACTGTAGTCTGGATGTAAAAGAAAGGAAGGAAGGAAGGAAGGAAGGAAGGAAGGAAGGAATAAAGGAAGGAAGGAATAAAGGAAGGAAGGAATAAAGGAAGGAAGGGATAAAGGAAGGAAGGGATAAAGGAAGGAAGGGATAAAGGAAGGAAGGAAGAGAGAAAGAAAGAAGAGAGAGAGAAAGAAGAGAGAGAGAAAGAAAGGAAGAAAAAAGAAAGAACATAAAAAGAAAAAAGCTGTTCTAAAAATCACTAAAAATTTAGAAAGATCTATAAAAGTACTATTAGTTATAAATCCCTTTAATTATGTTAAATAGTTAGTGAAATTAATTTTTTTACTGCAACCATAAATATAGTAAAGGCTAAGTGGCTTATCAAGGAGGAAGGCAAGGCAGATGAATTGAAAATGTCTTAGATTCTAAGGACATGTCATTCTACAGCCAGTGTGATTTGTCTGTGAACACCCCAAGGAAAACTTCCAAGTGTGGATCAGATGTGTTTCTCATGTCTAGTCTGTTTACAGCCTTTGGGAGTTTCCATACCTTTCTAGTAAGTTGTTCATCATACATGTAGTAAATGGATAGCCTGGCAAATTTTCATGTGACCAAGTTTAGAATATGGATATTGTGTGACTGTTTCTGTCTGGTAGAAAGGATTCCCTTTGGTGAGCTCACAATAGATCAGCCCCACTGTCTCCGTGGGTGGGTGCACCCCTCGTGGTCCTGACTTCTTTGCTCATATTTTCCCTCCTTCTGCTCCTCCTTGGGACATTGGGAGCACGGTCCAGTGCTCCAGTGTGGGTCTCTGTCTCTATCTCCATCCATCTCCAGATGAAGGTTCTATGGTGATATGCAAGATATTAATCAGTATGGCTATAGGATAGGGTCATTTCAGGTTCTCTGTCCTCAGCTGCCCCAGGAACTAACTGGGGACATCGCCCTGGGCACCTGGGAGCACCAAATCTCTTGCCAACCCTAAGATGGCTCCCTTAATTAAGA
>NW_026067949.1:14374718-14376232 GCF_014885135.2 Alexandromys fortis
CACTGGGTTTTGATCCTACTTCATGTTCTGGCTTTGTGGGAGCCTAGCCAGTTTGGATGTCCACCTTCCTAGACCAAGATGGAGCGGGGAAGACTTTGGACTTTCCACAGGGCAGGGAACCCTGACTGCCCCTCAGACTGGAGAGGGAGGGGGAGAGGAGCGGGGGGAGGGGGAGAGGAGAGGGAGGAGGGGGGAAAAGGGAGACGGGGAGGGAAATGGGAGGCGGGGAGGAGGCGGAAATCTTTTTTTTTTTCAATAAAAAAATTATATTCAAAAAAAAAAAAAAAGAAAGGATTCCCTTTGGAGGAGGAAGGACGTTCATGAGGCCCACAAAACTTACAAGAAACTTGTTAAAGTCTCACAGGCCTTCAGTGGGCTGTATCCATGGTAAATACCTGCCTGGCAGGGTTAGACTGATGGAAGTGTCTGTAGGTTGAACAGGGAACTCTAGTGACAAACATTTTCCCAGATCACCACCCAAGTAGAAATGGGCTTTTGGGTGATACAACTTCTCTTATCACCCATGTTCCTGTAACCCAAACACACCTTCTGGTTTGCAGAGGTACTCTTGCATGGAATGGATTCTGTTGTCCACTATCCACTCTCTCTCATGAAAGTGGACATTTGCTCATACATCCACAGAGAAGGATCACATAGCAATGCATGACAGTGTTGAATGAAAGCTAATAATCAACATCTTAGAGTTGAAAGCTACTAGAATGTGTACTTACTTATGTATGACTTCAGTTTCTACTGAGCTTCAAGTGCCAACTTCAGAGATAGATAAGGGACAACAGTTATCTTTTCTTCCTCTTGGTTCCTGAGAAGTAAATCACTGAGAAGGTTTGTCTGTCTGAGTAAAGTTACAGAATTCCCTTTTAGTAAGAGATAAAAGTAAGCCAGAAAAAACAGTGAATGCATCTATTGTATTATTAAAAACAATAGAGAATGAGAGAGCCCATGATTTTAGCTATCCCACTCAGCTGTGTTACCTTTCACTAGATCTTTAGTATTAGTATCATATATAAATAGTAACAAAATGTTCATAAGTGTTTCAAATTCTCTTTTATTATTAATTTAAGTTTTCCATTCGACTTCAAATAAAATTATTTGTTGAATGAATGGAAACAATAAAGACAGGATTTTTCAAACAAAATCTCCTGAGTAAATTGGGAACATGGGCCCCTTGGGAGAGGGTTGAAGGGGAGGGGTGCAGAAAAAATGTAAAGCTCAATAAAAATCAGTAAAAAAGAAAAAAAAAGATATTCAATCTTCTCTTATTTCAATCATTTAACATTTGTTGTAGAAAATGGAGATCACTATTATAAATTTTTATTATTATTACTGCTTTCAAATGTTTTTATGTCAATTTTGATTATAAAATAGGGTTATGTGGGGGGCCCACAGATTTAACCCTGATCCACCTTGAATAAAGGTCAGAGAGTCTGAGGGTTTTTTTTTTTTTTTTTTTTTTTTTTTTTTTTTTTTTTTTTTTTTTTTTTTTTTTTTTTTTT
>NW_026067949.1:14376278-14382164 GCF_014885135.2 Alexandromys fortis
TTGCACATTGTCTGGAGGTCAGAGAGTTTTAGCTTTTTTTTGCTCTTTCAAAGTTGTTGACAACAGGCATGACTACAAACAAGAGATCCTGACCTATGTTGTCAAGATATTAATATTTTGGGTATAGAGGTGGATTCATTACACCTTGCTATTCATGATCCTTCAAAGGAAATTGGCAGGAAGTTTCAGGAAATATCTGCAAGATACTTGGTTTATTCCTTATATCATGTTAATGAAGTCTGTTGTCTTCCACGCCCCTTTTGGAGTGAAATATGTAAGCATGTGGAAAATAAATGCAGGCAATTTCAGCACTCACCGAATCTCCTTATTCATGTTGTTCTGTGTTTCTCTTATTTCTCTCATATCTCTCTTCCTTTTGCTTAATAATTCTAATCCTCACGCACCTACCCTGGAATGTGTGAATGTTATCAAGGCTAGACCCCCACAGATGTCACCCCAATGTGTGACTTATGACAGGGTTATTCAAAATAATAATACAGTAAGAATCCTTAACATAGGATTTAGTTATAAATTCTGTTTTAGGTTGGATCATAATAATTATTCTACTCTGATTCTTTGCTGCGTCAAACAAAGTTTTCCTAATCTCCTGTACGCATATGTGGTAGATTCGTCATTTTGATGTCATTATTAATATGTCGGTTATAGTTAAGTTGAAAATCCTCTGAGGACAAATGCCTTCCACAAAGCAGGTGGGAATTCTTCCTGATAATATTTCTTCAGGCAGATTTCCTGGCCCTCATATTAAGGTATTTTAGGAAACTCTTTTATCCATGCTAACGGAAACAGGCAGCTCCTTAAATACTCTCTGGGGGTAGTTCTAATTTAGCCTAGTAAAGAATATGAATGCCAGGCAAATGCTTTCCTTGTAGGGTTCTAGACATGTATGTAAGCATGTGAATATATGCATTATGCATTTGTATAATAAATAACATAAAGAAAACTTCAATAACTTCATTGTGTAAGTTAAGTAATATCAGCATAAACAGTGAGCTACTTCAGCAAATGAATGCTACTTATATTGCTACCAATGTCTTTTAATTGCCTCTATCCATAGTTCAAGAACACAGTTTTACTCGCATATGAAACTTTTCTTGAAGGACTGAGGATTGAAACTCTCCTTAGATATTTCCGGGAGTTTCTACTTAGAAAATTAAAAAAAAAAAGATCAGACTTACAGAACTGTACAGATTATATAAAACAAAGCACTCATATATCAAGGCAAGGAAGTGGTCAGGAATGAGAGTACAATATCAATGAGAAAGATAGAAAATGTTGTCAACTCTGTCTGTTTGTCTCTCTGTGTCTCTGTCTATATCTTCTGTGTGTGTGTGTGTGTGTGTGCGCGTGCGCGCATGCACCCGCACATTTGTGCTGTTTGTCAGGGAATATATGAATCATTACCATGTCTTTTCGTTTTTATGGTTCCACATGGAAAGTTGTTTATGAACAAATATATACTTGCTATTTTTTTAAGAATAGTTTCTGTCTAGACTTTACTGTTAATAGTTTGACTCTTTTACCAAGCCCCAAGTAGAAAAGATTCCTTAGGCAGACAGCTTGGGTGATAAAGTACTTGCTATATCAGCATGAGGACCTGAGTTTCATCCTCCAAAATGCATGTTTAAAATAAAGGAACAGCAGGGTGCACTTATGAATCCAAACACTACAGAGGTGGAGACAGGCAGATCCCTGGAATTCACTGACCAGTTCAAACCTAATCAGAGAGCTCTAGTTCAAAGGGACTCTCTTACTTTAACAAAAATGGGAGGTACTATGGGAGCCCCTTCTGCTCCTTCAGCCAATAGCCTTTAAGATACCATCCACTTGGGCATGGTTTCTTATACTATAAATGCAGCTGTAAAGCCTGCGCTTGGTCTCTTCCTTCTGGCTCTCGGTTAGAGCTGCTAGGCTCTATTCCTATTCCCTGGTCATGCAGAGGACTGTGATCTAGGACAGTGATTTGTAAGTCTCCCCTAAATAAATAAACCCTTTTTATACATAATTCTGAACTAGTGTGGGATTATTTTGTATCTTCTGCCATCATGTGTGTATAGAGGTGACAAAAATGAGACATAATTCTGTTTTAAACATTATTGTTTTCTCTGAGTATCTAATTCTAAATGCTAGTTTTCCATTTTGTTTATTTTTTTGTCAACTTGACACAGCTAGAATCATCGGGGAAGTAAAATGTGAACTGAGATAATACCCCTATCGGATAGCATATAGGCAAATCTCTAGTGAAGTTTGTAATTAATGATTGACATTAAAGGACCCAGTCCACTGTGGGTGGGGACACCTCTGGGCACTAGGCCTGGAATGTTTAATACATAGGTTGAGCAAGCTATGGAAGCAAGTCATTAAAGAGCATTCCTCCATAGGTTCTGCTTCATTGCTGTGCTGAGTTCTTAACCTGACTTTCCTTAATGGTTGACTGTAAGTCATTAGGAAACATAATCCCTTTCATGCCTGACTCACTTTTGGTCACATTGTTTTGTCTTAACACTAGAAACCTGACTAAGTTTCTTCATTTCCTTATGTTGCATAGTTATGTATTTTCCCTTCCCAAAGATGCTAATTAGGAAAAGGTGATAGTATTTTTCTGTGCTGTATGGTTAACCTGCTGCACCATCCCTTTCCTGATTATGTCTCAGCACCTTATTTATAACTTACTGGTACTAATGTTCCTTGGCAACAAAAGCCAAGAAATAAATGCAACTATACTGAGCTTCTGAACAAAGGTGAAAACTTTATGCTGTAGCAATTTTTTTTTTTTGCCTACCTGCCATTGTGATTGTCAATATTGCTTTAGCTAGATTTTACTCTCACCTATCAAATGCTGGAGTCTCACGAAACAAGGACACAACAACAGCGATTGTTCATCTCATCTCTGTGTCATTGTTTAACTGGGCATTTTCTCTTTACATTGTAAATCTAATTCCTAATGCAATCTGCAGGCTGAGAAGCTCACCTATTTCATGGGCAGCTTCCAGAAACTTCTTATTAACTTAAACCATGTTCCTCCATTTAGATATTTTCAAGAATTTTTTTCTTTCTAAAGTTATGGAGGTTTTACCTGTCAACACTTTAACAACATATTTTTCAATGGGAACTTTGACACGTGCCCCCCAACTCCTCAGTAGCCCACACAACTCTAGTTGTAGGTCAGTGTGTGCATCTTGTGTACAAGATATGATAAAGGTAAAATTCCACATTTTGAACTTTTAATCTTGGCATTCTGAAGACAATACATTATTATTGGTATGTTGGGTTGTAAATGTCAGATTATAGACGCAAGTTTAGCAAGGCATATTCGTGTCAATTAAAGATCACTTCAGCTATTCTACACTTGCCACAAATGTTTAACTGACCAAATAATGAAAATGTAAAAGCTTATATTCTTAGACAAGAGAAGCTTTTGATTTTCAGAAAATACTAGCATTAAGTAAAGGACTGATATTTTAAATGTAATCTTAGGTGATTTTCATTTAGTCTTTTACTTTCTGTACGTATAATTCTTCCATGTGGACTTGTGCTACAAGTCTTTTGTTTGATAACTTCAAATTAAGGTGAATTAGAAGTAGCTTTTATCTGATAATTAAGTTACATATGTAGTTTTAATACCCTTTTCGTTTTTATTAAGAATCCTGATATTTTGGGTTTTAATTTGGGCCTTATTTTAAAATTAAAATATTAATGTAAATGATGTAATTATCATTGCAAATATGGTAGATAAATTTTCATTCATTGTTTTCCAGACACTTATAGCTATCTAAGAGTCTGTAACTACTTAAAAGTGCAGATATTATCTGATACAAATTCTAAAGAAAACTACTCCAAATTGACATCTTTTGTTTCTCTTTCAACACATGTACCACTTTTTAAATATGTGATTTTTGCACATTTTAAAAATATATTTTAAAATTGAAATAACTGTGTGGTGTTAAAGATAGTGTTTCTCTCTATCTTTGGAGCCTGTCCTGGAGCTAGCTCTTGTGTACCAGGCTGGCCTCAAACTCACAGAGATCCACCTGCCTCTGCCTTTAGGGGGCTGGGATTGAAGGTATGCACCACCACCACCCTTCTAAGACCTGTCACTCCTTGTCATTAATAATTCCAGTTGGTAACAGTGATTGTTTTTATTTTAGTTGTTGAATTTATAGTGATAGATCCTCCTTTTTTGATTTTTAGAATTTTTAATAGTCAAACACAGAGGTCTGCTTCATTTCAGCTCCTTTACTGCCAAGCCAGGGCGATGGGACTGTCTCAACTTCTCGGCTTTCTCTTTGTGATGATCAGGGTATAA
The DNA here is from genome assembly GCF_014885135.2 of Alexandromys fortis. Taxonomy (NCBI): domain Eukaryota; kingdom Metazoa; phylum Chordata; class Mammalia; order Rodentia; family Cricetidae; genus Alexandromys; species Alexandromys fortis. Next base: position 14,380,603 of record NW_026067949.1, read on the forward strand.
AAGTACCTCCTGCAGCGAACCTTGAACTTCACATTATCCTTGTTCTTCTTGATCTTGACAGATTTGGCATCCTTCCGCCGGACCGTCTTTAGGGTCGTCGGGGAAGGGGGTTAAATCCGAGGTACGGTCTCCAGCGCCCAGCGCCCGTCGCCATGCCTCAGAAAATTAAGGAAATCAAGGACTTCCTGCTCACGGCCCGGTGATAGATCCTCCTTAATTATACAACAAAGCCTACGCAAAAGCAAAACGATTGAATATTTTCATGTTCTTAATATATACTATAGGGATTAGCCTAGATTTCCATGCAAGAATATGTAAGTTAGAAATAAAACAATTAATAAATCCTGTTCATCTATATCATGGCATAGTATAACCCAGTGAAGTATATTTATAGACTATATTAGTAGATATTTAATGTCTTACTTGAGAATTTTTGCATATGAAGTGAGCTTTGATTTCTGAAAAGAGGAGAAAAGCAATTACAGGTTTTACAATGTTGATGTGACAATAGAGACCTAGAATATTATGTTGGGGACAATGGTGGCCTAGAGTATGTCTCTTTACTTGAAGTTCAGCTGTGACTTCAGCCTGCCTGCTTATTCTTTTTGGTGTGAGATCACCATTTAAATGTAAAAACTTAAACTGAAGTTTGCATATACAACTTATATCTCACCACGATATTTTAAGCTCCAGTCTCTCACCATCACCCGCATCATGGCTCAATGTAAGAGCCTAAGTTCAAGAAAATGTAGATCAAAAGGCAGAGTGTGCATGAAGTACAGGCTTCCCCAGCTGTCTGTGGTGTGAATAATTTACAGTCACTCGACAAGTCTTCTTGTTCTCCCTAATATTTGCCAGTCATTGTTGAGAAGGCAAATGTGGCATATGTTCTCTCATCTGTATTTCAGCAAATTTCAATGACTACCAAAACTAATAAAGATGCAGTTTGTTAAGTGTTTGAATTTTATAAATAAGGAGTTTTCTCTAGTTTTTCTTCTGTCCCATCAAGCTAAGAGAGATTGGTAAAAATAACTTAAATTCTAGTTTGTAATTTTTTTTACAATAAGAGCAAGTAGAGAAATAGCAATGATTCTCAAAAACAAATACAATAAGCTATGTGCATAACCAAATAAAACATTACAAGATATTATCAGGTAGTTTTGTGTTTCAGATTCTAGGACAGCACTGTATTTCACACACACTCTGAAATTGCATTTTCCTCACAGACCATTACATTGGAGATTTCCAAAGAAGACTTGTGTTAATGTTTCATTTTCTAAATTCAGATGGTTGGTATATTCAAAACTTAAATACATGCTCAACAAAGAAACTTAATAATCCCAGATTTTCCCCACTGGTTTCCTGTGCATTTGTTCTCAGAATTCTGTTGCTTCTAGTGTGAAGCTGATTAAACCTAAACATAAAAAGTCACACACCTTAGATGTATAGGGCATTTTTTTAATATAATTTTTTTATTGGAAAAAAAAAAGATTTCCGCCTCCTCCCCGCCTCCCATTTCCCTCCCAGTCTCCCTTTTCCCCCTCCTCCCTCTCCTCTCCCCC
>NW_026067949.1:14382539-14386898 GCF_014885135.2 Alexandromys fortis
GAGAACCTGAAATGACCCTATCCTATAGCCATACTGATTAATATCTTGCATATCACCATAGAACCTTCATCTGGAGATGGATGGAGATAGAGACAGAGACCCACACTGGAGCACTGGACTGAGCTCCCAATGTCCCAAGGAAGAGCAGAAGGAGGGAAAATATGAGCAAAGAAGTCAGGACCACGAGGGGTGCACCCACCCACGGAGACAGTGGGGCTGATCTATTGTGAGCTCACCAAGGCCAGCTGGACTACGACTGAAAAACCATGGGATAAAACCGGACTCTCTGAATAGGGCATTTTTTTTGTAATTTTCTTCAGAGAAAACTGATTTTTCAAGTACATAACTATATAACGCTAATAACCCAAATGTACTTTCAGCAAGTGCCAAAGTTTATTCATTGGGGTTTCCATAACTCCAAATTGAAATAGCTTAATAATGTGGACGTGTATCACACTCTTCTGATTGTAATAGTTGTGTATCACACTCTTCTGATTGTAATAGTTCTCTGAATGTGCATTCTTCTGAAAACTCACATTGCATTACTATCTGTCCAAACTGCCTCTGTATCTTAGATTTTAGAATTTATCTGATGCTCTGGTGTGCTTTGGTTTTTGTGGAGAGGAAATATGTTTTATCCAATAACACAGTTGGAAGCAGAGCCAGCTCTGACATCTGTCATGCTAACCATTCTTTCTGTGTTGTAGATGATAAAAACAAAAACAAAACAGTGCTCATCTACTGGACAGATGTTTACATGAAGATGTCATCTGTGAGTGAGCCCCACCTTCACAACAGCTTTATGAGCTGTCCATTATTATCATCACCACATTGTGTAGATGATACAGGCTCAGAAGAGCTACAGCATCATCACGCCACTGTGAATCAACTAAATTATCCACTACTATTACATGCATTTTTGCTGTGATTGTGATTATCATCTCTTTAAGAAACACTTGCACAAATAACTGAGATTAGCCTATCAGCAATTACACAATTGTCTTCACTTGAATTTCCTTCAGCACAGTCCAAACTCTGGCCATCAGTATCTTATTTTGGATGTAGGCTTTTGATGAAAACCACATATACACAGATAACCAATGGCTCCAGCGCTCTCTTGCTTATAATCTGCTTGGTATTATGGGTACAATGTTGATGTTAATTCTTCTTTAAATGTGTACATATGTGTGTGGTGTATGTGTGTGAATGTATGTATGTATGGTGTATGTTTATAACTTGTGTGGAAGCTCCAAGTTGACTTTAGGTGTGTTTTACTATTGCTAGACACTTTACTTTAAAAGAAAGATCTCTCACTGAACATAGTGCTTTGCTGATTCTACTTAGCCTAGCTAGACACCTTGCCCTAGTCTTTTTCTGTTCAGTGCCAGAATCACAGGGGCCAACATGACTGTCTGACTTCATGTGAGCTCAAGAGCTCAAAATTGGTGTTCCCACACTTGTGCAGATAACACTTTATTCGCTGAGATATCTCCCCACACCTGATGTTAATTTTATAAGAATAGATTCATGTACACATGATTGCATGATTTTCATAGGAAAATCATGATTTACTTAGAGTATGGAGTGTATATTAAAGATTTCAACATTGACTCAGCCATCTATTACATATAGCTTTCAGACAAATGACGCCAATGTTCCCACAAACTAAATTGTGTCATCTTGGAGCTCTGCAGAAGAATTTTTTGTTTCTAAATCAAGAACCTTAGATGTGAGAATGGGACAATGATAAGTCTGTTTCATCCCTATGGTTTATGATTTGCATGCAGGGCCTTTATGTATTAATTTAACAATTATATTTTATGTTTGGAGTTTTATACTTTTGTGCTATCTTTTCACGGAGAATTGAACTACACTATTCAGCTTTGTTGATTATTCAGTTTCACAGGTTTTTTTTTTTTTTTCGGGTCTTCTGGTAGAATTGTTTCAACAACCAAATAAAATTGTACAGGAAATCCAAAGTCATTATAAAGTTTGGCATACCATTTCAAATTGATTAGATAAATCTGATTTCCTTTGGTTTACTATTACCAAAAGATATTTCCTGTAAAAATAATTTGACTGTTTGAAATAGGAAGGGAACCGTGTCCCATTGGTGAGAATAATTAGGAAGATTGGAAACATGAATGAAGTTTAAGTTAAGCAGACTGCCATTCATAATTAATTTAGTCTCATGATTTGTCTATAGGGGAATATCCAATAGATAAGGATGACTTTGGTGAAACAATGATTCAAGATATAAATCAAACCACACAGGTTCCAGATGTTACATGACACTATCTCCGAGAGACGCGAACACACAGGTTACAGACATTTCATGACACTCTTCTTGGGGAGATGCAAACAGAAATCTAGTTTTTCCAGATGGGAGACTGATAACAGACAAAAGACAGATACCACTAATATCCAACTTGATAAACCAATCACATTGGGGTTAATTATATAAATATGGGTAAGAAGTTTCTTACAGGAGCAGAAGTGTCCCAAAGTGCCACATCACCAAAGAAATGTCTCAAAGTGCCACATCACCAAAGCCCACATTAACACTTACAAAACCTGAAAACTTAGCTACAGCTTCATTGACAGAATTTTTCCTTTTATTTTTCTTTTCTTTTTTTTTAATTAAATTTAATTGTATTTTGGTGGGGGGGTTTCAAGGGCAGAGGGAAGATATGAACATGTGAAAGACACAAAGAGTAAATAAAAATCAAGAAAACATCATCCTGAATGAAGCAACTCAGACTCAGAAAGACAAACAGTGTGTACTCATAAGTGGATACTAGATATAAAACAAAGGATAATCAGACTACAAATTCACAGATCCAGAGAAGGTAAACAACGAGGAGGACCCAAAGGGACACATGGATTGCCCTGGGAAGGGAAACTAGATATGGGTAAACTGAGGGAAGGGATCGGTAATGAGAACACGAGGGAACAGGTGGTTGAGTTAGGGGAGGGACAGAGTGGGAGAGTAATGAAAGAGATATGTTGATATAGAGAGCCATTATGGGATTAGAGAGAAACCTGGTGCTAGGGAAGTTCCCAAGTATCCACAAGGTTGACCCTAGTTAAGACTCATACCAATAGTGGAGAGGAAGCCTAAACTGGCCTTCCCCTATAATCAGATTGGTGAATACCCTAACAGTTATCATAGAGCCTTCATCCAGTCATTGATGGAGCCAGATACAGAGATTCACAAGGAAAAACTAAGCTAACCTCTGGAAATCCAGTTGAAGAGAGGAAGGAAGGAACTATATGAGCATGGGAGGTCAAGATCATGAAGGGGAAATCTACAGAGACAGCTGAAACAAACTAATGGGAACTCTTGAACTCAAGACTGACAGCTGTGGAGCCTTTATAAGACCAACTAGGCTCTCTGTGGAGAAAGCTATACAGCTTGGTTTATCTCAGGGGCCCTTGGCAGTGGGACCAGAATCTATCCCTGGTACATGAACTAGCTTGTTGGAGCCCATTCCCTCTGGTGGGATGCCCTGCTCAGCCTTAGTGTAGAGGGAAGAGGCTTGGTCCTGCCTCAACTTAAAGTGCCAGACTTTGTTGACTCCTCACCATTGGAGGCCTTACCCTATGCTGAAACAGTTCTAAATTACTTTATAACTACAAGTGGAACCATAAAATTATGTTCCAAAACAAATGTGCTATTTTCTTGTTAACTTGGAGCAATTATAAAAATTGAATAAAACCTAATGTTTTACAGATATCATAATTTTGCATTCTTTCCCCTTAAATGTGTTATATTGCAACATAACAAACCATAGTAACACACAGCTAAAACATAGACAAATTAAATAAAATTGTGAAAAGTTCAAAAGTTGGGGAAATTATCAATATGTAATGAGAGCACTAGTTGCTTTTTCAAGAGACTCCAGGTTTGATTCCTCACAACCATATGTAACTCTTTAAACTGGCATGTGTACAGAGTTTATTTGGCAAAATGGCCAGACCATGGGCTTTCTATCGCTTTTTATCAATTAATTATTGTTCCTCAAAAATAAGATGAGATTGGTCGTAAGCAACAATCTGACTATATGGCTTGACTCTACAGAGTGGTTGTCTTCTTATGGAGCCAATGCGTCCCAACACACCTTCAGAATCTGGTTCAATCTTCAGCCAAATAAATCATGCCCCCAAATGAAGGTTTTATTTTGGAAAATGAACAATCCAGATCCAGGTGCTTTTGCAGAGAAATCCCCATTTGAACTGCTTCCATGAAGGTTTTTGAAGTTTCAGAAGATCTTTCTTTCTTTCTTTCTTTCTTTCTTTCTTTCTTTCTTTCTTTCTCTCTCTCTCTCTCTCTCTCTCTCTCTCTCTCTCTCTCTCTCT
>NW_026067949.1:14387679-14431185 GCF_014885135.2 Alexandromys fortis
TGTCTCTATCTCCATCCATCACCAGATGAAGGTTCTATGGTGATATGAAAGATATTCGTCAGTATTGCTATAGGATAGGGTCATTTCAGGTTCCCTATCCTCAGGTTCCCAAGGGACTAACTGGGGACTTCGCCTTGGGCTCCTAGGAGCCACTCTAGGTTCAAGTCTCTTGCCAACACTAAGGTGGGTCCCTTAACTAAGATATGTGCTTCCCTGCTCCCCTATCCAACCTTCCTTTATCCCAATCTAGGAGTCCCTGTGGTCTTAAAATTTTATAGACTAAGACATACCAAGCATACACAGGGCCTGCTTGGGTGAGCACAGGTTTTTTACATATGTATAATGGCTTCCAGTTTAGTGTTTTTGGGGAATTTTTCGGTGTGAGAACAAATGGGTCACTGTTTCTTGTGCCTTCTCTTGGAATCCTCTCCTTCTGTTTGTCTTGTAAAATTCTTATGTTTTTGTGTTAGCTTACTATATTGTATCATATTATACTATATTATAGTATATCATTATCCCATATGAGCCTTTTTGTTTATAAAAAAAGAAAAACATCAAGAACAAAAATTCTTTATAAAACAAACAATCTTTTTTCATTTTACTTACCAATCTCAGTTCCCACTCCCTCCCCTCCTCCCCTTCCCATCACCCAGCCACTCCACAGAGAGGGTAAAGCACATTGCTTTGGGGAAGATCCATGGCCCCATTTACTATATTTTGGATGCGCAAGGTATCCATCCAAAGAGAATAAGTCCTCAACATACCAGTACAAGCAGTAGGGATAAATCCTAATGCCACTGCCAATGGCTTCACAGAAGTGGGAGGAGGTCACCTTCCAAATGGAAAGAAGCCCAGTGTAGAGAGTGAGAGAGTTTGTTAAGTATTCCTGGGAACTACAGAAGCCAGATTAATGAGGGTCATTAGAGTGCAGGCCACAAGAATAGCAAAATGAGAACAATGTAAAGCCAAAGAAACACTTGCTGCTCATTCCCAGTCTAGAACAAGAATCCTGTATAATTGGATATATTATTGCCATTTTTTGACTATTGATTTTTTACTTCATATTTATTCTTTTACCTTCACAGTGCCTACTTTTACTAATTCCCAGACTGTCAAAAGGTACCACTGGAAAATTATTCCACAAGGAATGTTAAAATGCCCCACCAATATTTTGTACAACAGCCATTAAAACTAATTTGCTTTTTTATACTGATATTTTTTAATTCAACTGAACACATAAATTTCATGGGCTCATGGATTGTCCAGTGTCTTCAGTTCTTTGGGCTGTCAGAATTCTGGGTGGAAAATGTAAAATTTATAAAACAAGAAGAAACAATGTTATACAGGCAATGTGAAAACTGCTGTAGGAAATTTTTACTGTTACTGGATAGTTCACTTCCTTAAGGTCTTACAAAAAAAATGGGTTCTATAAACTTAACAGATTTTTTGGAATATAGATTATCACTGAGTAGATATCTTTTAACTCTCATGGATTTGTACCCCATTTTTAATTGAATTTCTTGGTTTGTTGAAGTCTAGTTTCTTGAGTTCTTTATGTATTTTCAAATTTAGCCTTGTGTCTGATGTAGAGTTGGTGAAAATCTTTTCTTTGAAGGGAAATGGAGGGGTAGATCTGGGGGAGAACAGAGGTGGGGTGAGGGAGTAGGAGGAGTGAATGGACAAGGAAATGCAGTCAGGATGTAATGTAAGAGAGAAAAATAAAAAAAGTAATTTAAAAAATTAATCCTTACCTCATTTTATTGTGCCAAGCCTACTAGAAATTCATTTAACACGAACTCTTGAGTTTGAGTTGAGACTCCCTTCCATGGAAATCTAAATTTTCTCAGAAACATTTGTGAATGTATTTTCTTTTACCAAGTCACTTAAGTAGAAGCTCTTACTAAGATAACAATGTTATAGAAAATGCCACTTTTTCCTATGCTGACTCTCTTATCGCTATAATTAATCATTCTTTGTTTCGATTATAACTAAAAAATTCTCAGATAAAAAAGTTCTGCCCATTCTTTATAACCTCCCTTTAGGAATGCCTTGGAGGTCAATGAAATTATGACAAAATTATTCAAAAACTGAAATTAACTGTTGCGTATTAATGGACTACCAAAAGATAAAAGGAATATGACAGACTAAATATAAAAAGGTATGTTTCACATGTAGATAGAAGAGATTATAGGTTAGAAAGACCGAACATGGGGATTTATTCATTAATTCATCAATTCAGTTAGTTATTCAGCAAATTTTTTCAAAGACAGCTAAAATGTGAAAAGTCTACTAAAGAAGATGTTATTCTTAGTTTGGAGACTCAGGCTAGTCAGGGAAGCTAAATTATCTCCTGGGAATCAGAGTGTCATGGGAGAAATGTTTGTAGGGACAGTGCACAGGTAGCATTAGAAGATGTGTGGGAGATCTGGGACGGCATCAACAGATTCTTAGAAAGGAACCGGGGATTGGTTCCTAGGGAAAACAGTGTGGTTTATCTGCCCTGGAGATGCGGTAACTAGGGCCCTGAGGAACACAAGTGAGGTGACATTAGACAGCCTGATGGAGAAAAATGAGCAAAGGTGTCAAATGTTAGAAATTTGTTGGGACATTTTCAGAATAAATCCAAATAAAAACACGAGTGTGTCAAACTGCCTGCTTAACTGACTGGGCACAATTTCTAGGAATGGTCCAACAAGGCTTCCCGGGGTGCCTCATCCTGTCCCCAAGGGGTTCTTTCATTGTTTTGGTTGATAAGTGAGTATACTGTCAACATGCACTCCATGTCTTTTAGATAAGAGCTTGCCCTTTCAGTTTCTCTAAAATCTTTTTTTTTTTTTTTTTTAATAGAGCAACTGAGGACTCTGACTACTTTACAAGACAGGAAAATTGTCCCAGTATCTCAGCCACAGAGTGGTGTGGGTTTACATGCCAAACTTCAAAGTCTCCAGGGGAGTCAGTGGCAAGCTGGACATTCCCCAGGAGTTTGTTGTTCTTCAGTTCCTTTCCTTCACGAGCCTAGGCCCCACATCTCATGCCATTTCCTCCTACAAGGATTGCTTAATAAATCACTTTCATAAATCCTCATCTCAGGCTCTGCTTCTAGGACCATAGCCAAGACAAGTGGAGTCTGTGTCTCATTCATCTTTGTGTCAAAATAGCAACTCGTGGAGACACACTGCAAACACTGGAAAAATGAATTGTTAAGTGAATGAACATGAACGATGCTTGCTTTTGGTAGGATTCATGTGTACAGGATATTTGACATCAGATGTAGTTAATATTTATTGAATATTTGCTGCATCTGCAGACTCTAGTTAAATTTATTACGTGTACAGTGCCATTAAAGCCCTTAAAGGCCCCATTTGGTAGATGGAAGGCTATCTACTTGCTATCGATAATGAAACCGAATGTGTTCCATTCTTTTGTCGAGGTTTACCCATAAATAATAAATGGTGGCTTAAAAAAATCTCTTTACTTTTAGTTGTCAATCGAAAGTTGATAATTGGAATTGTATTAATTATAATTCATCACGTTTTGTAAGATTCTTTTAAATTTCTGAAATTCAGAGAGTGAAACGTATACGTTTTGTAAATTCAAACTCTGAGCTAGTTGAATAATGTGATCTATTAGAAAGACATTTAATAGCAATTTCACATAAAAAATGTTTAAGTCTATTCATATTTAAACAATTGCCTAGTTTGAGGTCAACCTGGTGTACACAGCAAATTCCAGGATAGCTATGACTGCAGAGTGAGACTCTACCTTAAAAAAGAAAAAGAAAAAAAAAAAAGATTTTTTTCTCTCCCAAACACATAGTGTACCAAACTGTTAATAAGTATAACAACGAATGCTAATTCAATATTTAGATTACATAAAGTACAATTGGATTTACTATGAAATCAGATTGGAGGGTTTGGTTTTCTGCCAAAGTCTGACAGTATGTACTCTTACACAGCACCCTCATCTCCCTGTCTCCCAACTGAGTTTTAGGCATTTTGTTTAATACTTCTGCTTGACAGCACTTCATAATAGAACCAACTATCAAGAATGCTTTTACAGATAGCCTTCCAGACCCCAATTTGAATGGAAAGTAGTGATGATTTTTGTGTGTGAAATAGTCTCCATAACACTTAAGATTCATCGTACGTGAAGAACTACATGCCTATCAGGGCAACACCGAGGGAGTAAGTGTGCTTGAAATGTAGAAGCATGTTTCAAGTTTGCAGCAATTGCGATGCTATTTAAAGAGAATGACAGTTATTAGCACCTACTTCCAATGCCATATCCTGCAGATTTTTTTTTCTCATAACACCAACATAGTTGTGGTTTAGTGAATTAGTTCTTTAAAAGAGAAAAGACAATCTTGCTGACAAAACACCAATGAAATTTTATCAATTCTGAAACAAAATGCATTGTTACCCACAGGGATTTATGTGAACATCTGAAAAACAAGTTATTGGAGAAGCTAGTTGTCATGTACCAAATGAATTAAATGGAAACTCAGTGATGAAATTCGTCAGCATACTGCTGTCACGTGCAAACACTATTCCCCTAGACGTTGCGGTGTAACTCTTAAATATAGTTATTTCTGTGTTGTAAGGAAATACAACATGGGCAAAAAAAATTCTCCACTGGATATAAGAATTACCTGTATAACTCAGTGAACTTCTATATAGTTAGAATATATGCATTTTGGCTGGAGTTTCACATTAAATTTTACACTCATTGTGTTATACAGAATTTGCAATAGTTGATTTTTGTTCATTTGCAAGATTTTATGATAAAGTTTATGATGTTATTAAAATTTTTTAAATTGCCTGGCTTGATCTAATATGATTTTGGTCAGTAAGTTTGATAGCACAAAATATATTTTTCTGTTTAGTTTTAAACCTTCTGGGATTTACTTGAAAACTATGTTTGGAAACCAGCTGCCAAGAGTTTAACACAGCTATAAATATTTCCAGTTGTGGTAACGATCATGTTATACCATCTAACTGTTAAGATAAATTATTATCAGCATATTAATAGTAATTACTAATATAGGCACACAGCATCTGTGTCAACCTTCAACTTCAGGAAAGTTCTTCCTGTTTTTTTTTTTTTTTCTGGATATGGAACCAGCTTTGATCTTAAGGATTTTGTAAGACAGCATTTTTATATCTGAAAAAAAGATCTTTAAGCCTAAACGTGCCTATTCTGTTGTCCTGAGGCAAAACCAAGCTCAGGTTTCAGGTGGATTAAGCATTGAATGAAAGAAGTACATGCTTACTGTACAATTCTCATTATTTTAGTGAGTTGAATGTTGGTAACCTAGGAAAGTTGAAGAAAATGCATTTTATCTTAGCACAGTGGACATAAAACTAGATCTTACCTGCAGCTAGGCATAAATTCACTCCAAGAATTTCAGAAATACAATGAGTTGTGAGAAGTTTTTATGCCCAAACACTCATTTTCAATGTACATGTTTGCCTAGAAAAAAATCTGTCTGTTTGGCATGCATTGCAATGTAGATTTTTTTCCCCATTTTCCTTTTAAAAATCACCCTTCTCACACTACACAAAACAAGGGGAAAGCTCTAATCTACTTGTGATTTATAGTGGTAGATTGTTCTGGGATGTACAAATCTCGGAGGTTCCAAAGGAACAATTCAAAATATTGATGTAGGTGTTGAAAAATAATGATCCAGCCCTTTGCATAAAAATTCCTCCTGCAAATCAGTTGCTTTCTAATTTCTTATTTTCAGCAGCATTGATGGACGATCCCATGGATATATCAGTGGGGACTTTATTGATAATGATTTCTTACTTGCAGTCACCTGCAATTTTAGGATATAACAGGTCAGTAGTTTAAAGAACTGGGTTATTCATTTTCTTATCTCTTTGTTAATATGAAGAGAATATGTCATACACACCTGCAGAAATAGTGATATGGATCTAGGTATAAGTAATATGTCTTCATACATTTCAATACACATTTTAAAATAATGAGTCCATTCATATAACATGCAAAGAGAGGTTCCTTTCATAGTCTGTAGCTATTCTAAAATATAAGGCAATTTAGTGTTTGCGGTGTCCACCTGTGAGCGTTTCTTTTGAAGACCGAGGTCCTTACAGCACTTAGTCTAGATTCCATTATAAATTAGTGTTCCTTGACCTGTTTAAGACTAATCCATTAACTTTTACTCATTGCTGTCTTTTGTTTCCAAAATGTGCATGAGGTTCTATTAAGTTTTGGTGTTAGTATAAGCATTGTCATAAAAAAATAATTAATCACTGTTTCATGTCTGCAGACTCAAATATTATACATTGATCTCACAGCAGTAATGTTTTGATATGCACTGATTAGCAGTTAGGTTTTCTGGAAAAAAGTGTTCTACATAGGTAAGCTTGTTTTTTTATAATTAATGAAAGTCTTATTTCAGTTTTCAAAAAAATACAACTTTAAAACTTTAAATATATTTTCCCTACTGACTTGTTGTACTTCACAGAAAGTATTCCAGGAAATGTGAAAACACTTGGAGTATTTCACAAAATACAGAATTTGGTTGAACTGTTGGCTTTTGTGGAAATTCTGATTCAGATTTAAGATGTACTCTTGTCAGCCCATTGTGGTATTTTTAAGCATGTAAGAATTTTGATTATTATTCATTATAATAGTAAGTATCAAAATTTTTATACAATGAGTATTTTCTCTAATGTGTTTAATTAGTGTTGATTGATACTTTGATTTTAATCTATGGATAAATATTTTAGTCATGACACATACTTATTTTAACATAACATTTGTTATAGTCCATAAAATACTTATATTTCATGTATAAAATTTTTATAAATACAGAATAATTTAACATCATAAGATCTGAATTCAGAGTCTGTTTTGTTTCAACTATATATTACTATGAAAAAGACAAAGACATAATAAAATGAATTATATAGGTAGTGACCAAGAACAAAAAAAAATTGGGGGTGATTGACTATTAAAAGATAAAATGGATATGGTTGGAATAAGAAAATATTATCTTTAAAAACTTGCATAGATTTATATAAAGTGTTGAAATTGTAATATGAACCATTCTTCTAAAGTGATGAATGCATCTGAACAAACTATTCATCAATTCTTGGAATTTTAAAAATGTGTCACACAGTTAAATATCAACATTATGCTTTAGTTAACTTTAAAAAGTGCTTTTAACCTGAGTGGGAGTTATTTTGATAAAAGTGTTTTGAAAATGTGCTGGATTTGACAAGAAAAATGAGTATTAATCTCTGTTCTGCCCATCAGTTCTCTGGTCTTAGATGAGTCACTTACCTTCCCAGAACAGGCTCATTTGTAACAGGGACCTTCATCGCCTTCATCTAGCTCTTCTAAAATTTCCATTAAATGATATTTGAAAATATTGGGGCCAGGGAGGCAATTACAGAAATATCCATCAGACTTGAATGTGACATGCAGTCAAGTATCCTCTTCATCTCTTTCTTTACAAAGGCAACTATGGGATGGCAGCTTCAAGTTTACAAAATGCTGTCATGTAAAAGAAGGAATTCTTTCTATTTGCTTAAACTTCCCCAGATTTGAATTATAAAATAATTTGCTTAATAATTGAAAGAGAATGTCTGTAGTAGCACGCAAGAGCAGTATACTACTTCACTGTCTTTGCGTTCTCTAACCATAAGCTCCTTACGACATACCTGATTTAATTGATTATATAAGCTACTCAATCAATGCAATGAAGAAGGCATCATCAGCTTCAGCGCCATTGCTTATTTATTTGCTTTTCAGAAGCCAGTCTAGCCAGATCATTTCCTCGTTATCTTCCCCAGCCACATTCAGAGTGATAAAAATTATCATCCTTGATTGTGTACTTACAATCCATACTTAATACTCCACGTCTCTTCACTGCTGTCAGTCATTCAACCCTTTGGTTGACTCAGTTGTCATATGTATTTTTCATCAATCTTTGTCTATTGTTTTACATTGGTCAGTGATAGCTTGTGTTTCCCACAGTTATAGCTCCAATCAAGCAATAATCAAAACTGCCCAGTGCCAATGGATACATCTAGACTATATCTCCTTCATCTGTGGCTCAGAGAACATTACAGGGAGGACAGAAATATTGTATACAGTGCCTGAATGCCATGAAGCCTTTTATGAGACTGGCTCTCTTAGAAAGTTATGCATAAAGAAACTTGAAAATGACAATATCAACAAACATGTTTAACATGTAAGAAGAAAAATAATTAAATGGTTCCTACTCCTAGACAAAAAACTACAAGTTAAGTAATGAATGCAGAAAATGGGGGCTATAGCTTCTTTTAGATACAAGTCTTCTGATTGGAATTCAAAGCCATAGACACACAAACATCAAAAAGAGACTCAGCAAGCTATATTTACATATCTATGCATTATATATAGATAACAATAATAAGTAAAAACAGGTTATAAATTTATAAATGTAGCTGGGGTCTGAGAATTAGTTAGAAGGAGGAGATGAGGGAGGGTCTGAAAGAAAAAAGGGAAGGTAGAGTGATATAAATAGATTTTTCTAAAAAAATCTATAAATATGATATATTTAAAAAATAAATCTCATCATGCTCAAGGTTGTTACTATACAGTTTTATAAGAAATTAGATAACCTACATCTCAACCTGTGCAATAGTGGCACAAGAGTTGTTGGGGTAACCAATCATCTTCCAAACAGATTTGAAGCCTGATCCATAGGAGACAACCTATGTCTGCTCATAGCATCCTAGTGAAAAACCCACATCTGAAGAGGTAGTAGCATGATTAGTACTGTTGTCTAACTAAATTGCCATGTCATCAAACTCTCTTCTAAATAAACTTAAATATGTAGACAAAAGCCACTGTTAACTACAAGCACAGTAGCAAATCTTAAAAGTGAGTATCAGTGAATCCAGAGATTCATGACTGCTTAGAATAATTGATAGTTTAGGGTCTATCCCTGAATAAGGCTTTTGTATTACACCCTTTGGGGATCAGGACACATAGCAGGAGAACATCGGAAGTATCTAGGAGCCAGTAGATAGGGTCAAGAGCTGTAAAATACCACCCTCTAGACATAATACAACGTTATAATCATAAACTTACAACTATTGTTGCTTGCACTGGTCCTAAATGAGGTTAGCTTTTTCACCAGTTAGTAACAAAAGGGGAAGTGGTTTATAGACCTCTAGTCACTAATGCAGAGCTACAGACTATTGATGAGTTCTGGGAGTGGGAGAAACCATTGTTTCTAGTTGTTCATACAAGGCTTATCCTACTCTTCTCCAATGAATAGCTCTAAACCTATGATCACAATGACATCCTTGGGTAAGCAAGCAAACAAAAAAGTGGACAAACAGAAAAGATATGAGAAGTTTGGGTAGACAGGCATAATGGAAATATGAATGAAAAAAAGGAAGAGGGTGTGTGTAGTCATTATTCATTATGCATCTGTATGAACCTCATCAAATTTAATTTATATGAAAATGGTGAAAAATTAGATGTGTTTATGTCCATAAGTAACTTATCTGAAAGACAACACCAACTATCTTATTTATGATAATGTCAAAAATTAGTCAATGTAAGGATCAATTTAGCTAATTAAATGAAAATCTTACTTAACTTATAAATGAAAAAGGAAAAACATTAATTAATTAAGAAATTAAATAGTGACCTTGTGTAGGGCAATTAGTAGAATAACTGTACTATTAAAGAAGAGAGGGTAGACTGTCTGTGGACAATTTTAAGCAGATGTGGGGAGATGGGGGAAGGAAGGAGAGATAAACTAAGGATGTATAAAAATGTCATGGGAAACTCAGTATGTATTAGCTAATAAAAAAAACACAATAGGGCCAGGTGTGGTAGTACACACCTTTAATCCTAGCTCTCACGAAGTAGAAGCAGGAGGATCTCTGTGAGTTCCAGGCCAGCCTGGTCTACCCAGTGAGTTCCAGGACAACCAGAACTGTTACACAGAGCAACACTGTCTCAAAACAAAAAGAATATAAAAGAAAACACCATTTTAATGAGGTACTATGAATAAGGGGATGATCCTTCTCCCAGAAACCATAGGTTAGTAGAAAAAAAATGTCATTTGCTAGGTTTGGTACACATCCCAATGAGTTGCCATTACTCCAGGATGCCCACCAAAAATTGGATGTACGAGCTTATTTCGGAAGATGCCCACAAAATTCAGTTATAGGACAGAAAAATCAAACCTGAACTGAATTGGAAGCTTCTTCCTCACTGAGTAACCTCCATGGTGTCAGAGGGAGTTTTCCCCCCTAATTTTCTATTATTCAGTTTTTGTTATAGTATCGTTTTTTTTAGTTATAGGTGGGCCTTGAGCTACTTTTAAAATTCCATACTGTCAGATTATTTGGAGATGCCTGATTTCATTTCTAAACTACACAACCAGTATTTCATGAGTTCAATATTGTGCAAATTTCATCTTGATCCAAGTTTGTTGTATGATCGTTAAAGGTATTTCACTTTCCGCTTAGGTCAAACCATTTTTTGAGCAGGAGACACTATAAAAATGGACTCCTGAGCAAAGCCTAACATGCCAATGCAGTCACGGTGCAGTGAGCTAGTGATTGTCTGCCCAAACACTCTAGGCTTGCTCCGTAAAGATCCAGAGAGCTATCTCATTCATGCATTATAGAAAAATGACATTAGAAGAGTCTCAGTGGCTCCCATAGTTGTATAACTTATACTTCTTCTCAAGAAATGAACTCAGAAAAGGATTTTGAACATTTGTAAGACAATAGTGGATTTAAAGTCCTAATTGGTTTTATATTGAGAAATAATATTCAGCAATTTGGTATAATATTTCTTCATTGTCTAATCCAAAATGGAGAAAATTGACAATCCTCAAACACCAAACAATTTCTCAGAAATTATTCAGTCAGATAAATAGCAAAGACATTTTAATTATTATCTGAATATAAACTAGTTGCTGTGTTACCAATATTTCATTTTAATTGAATCTGCTGTAATCAAATAGATCGATAGCTGTACACTCACATCTCCAGCTCTAAGGTGCAGAAGCCCACGGTGATTGATTTGTTAAGCTGCCTATTACTTTTAAATGATCTCTTTCCTTTTATTACCATGCCTGCTTGGTATGTTTTGTCTTTAAATGCAGAAAACATAAAGCTTGTGGTTGCCAGGAGCAATTGAACTGAGATTCACATACAAACTTGGACTCTCCTATCGAGCACACAGAATGGTCCCAACAATGAGCAACATGAAACAAGCCATAAATCTTCCAACAAATGTATTATAACATTGCTCTGGTTTATAGAAAGATAAAGTAAATAAGGGCTTTCGTTTCGAGTTTTAATTGTTCCAGTTGTCAAGAAGCCGTGATGTGTTATCATTTCACAGGTTCCTCAGTGTACCTGCCAAGGAGAATACAGACTTTCTGCCTAAATTAAAATTTCAGATAAATATTTAATAATTTCTTTTTTAAATCAATATTTATTTAAATTGAATTATGTCACTTTCCTCCCTCGCTTTCCTTCCTCCTGGAATACTAGTTACCCTCCCTTCAACTTGTCTTATTTCCTCCATCATCTCAAATTTCTAATAGCTTTTTCTCTGATTATTACTGTAACACACACACACACACACACACACATATATATATATATATATATATATATACACTTGTGTGTGCACACAAATGTCTTTCTGTGTGTGAGCATATTGAACATACTGAGTTCATTTTTGTCACTTGTGTAACCCAGATGACCATTATAACTCTGCCTATAAGTCTCTATATGTTTTGTTGAGACAGGGTCTCTCACTAAACCTGGAACTTGATGACTTGGAGGTTCTGTATAATTATGGAAGCCTCTGGCATCTACCTGTCTTCCCCTTCCTCTTGTAGAGGAATACATTACAGCACCCATTGTCTTACATGTGTGCTGAAGATTCAAATCTTGGTCCTCATACTTACTCAGCAAACATTTTATCCATTAGGCCATCTTTCCAGTCCCTGATTTTGTGAAATATACAATTCACCGTTATTATTATTACCCAACTATGCTAGAAAGCATAGGAACTTCTGGTAGAACCTGGAAGACATGATGCTGGAAGAAGTAAGTCAGAGTTCTCTGGGATTGTGATTTGTAAGCTGGTTTTCTTTATTTTATCTTTAAAAACCACTTTTGAGTGACTACATGTGATAATTATCTTTCTGTGTCTGGGTTACCTCACTCAAAAAAAATGTTTTTTAGCTTCATCCATTTTCCTGCAAAATTTCCTTATTTTTTTCTCCTGTGTACTACTCCATTGTGTAAATGTACCACATTTTTCATGGGAAGTAAAAAAAAAAAGACAAGATCTCTTGAGTAAATTGGGGGCATGGGGACCTTGGGGGAGGGCTGAAGGGGAAGGGAGAGGCAAGGAGGGAATAGAAAAATAGAGCTCAATAAAAATCAATGTAAAAAAAGAAGTAAGTCAGGCTTTACTTGGATGAAAAATGTGTGGTAAACTCACAGAAATTGAACAAAGAGTAAATACCGTAAGCTGGATGTAACAATGATCAAGAAGGAGAAAAGCAATGAATAGGGTTAGTTTCTACATTACTTAGTGATCTTTCATTTATTTTTTTTTGATCTTTTATTTTTAAAAGTTTGTTTTTGAGAATTTTATTTATGAGTAAAATGCATATATTTCCATTTCCATTCTTCTGTTTCCTCTAATTACTCTTAGGTCTTCCCTCTTGAATCTTGTCATATATATATGACATATATATGTGTGTGTATGTGTGTTTGTGTGTATATGTATGTGTATGTATGTATTAGGACTGATCACTTAGTATTGGATAACCTATTATGGGGTTTATTCTGAAACAAAGCAATTCTCCCTGCCAGCAGTGATTGATTGCCTATAGCTCTTCATCTAAGGTTAGAAAGTTGCAAAAATTTCTCCCACTAACATTTGTTTAGTGACTCGTGTACTGCTTCTGTTGTTTTTCTGCCAGCAACTATACTGTTGTGGTTTCGTGGGTACAGTGACAATGTTATCTCTAGAAAATACTGTCACATAGCCAATATTCCAAATCTTTGACTCTTATAATATTTCTGCCTACCATTTGCAGTATGTGTGAGTATCAGGAAGGTGTTGTGCTATATGGTAGATGAACTAGTTAGAGATAGACATAGTATGGCCACTTACTCTCTTCTTTTTGATGTGTTGTGGCTTTCTACAATGGCCTCATACTGGTATAAAAATAAATTTCACTGATGAAGTATTACTACACTTACCCCTGGAAATCGTAAGTACTCCGAATACAGTCGGAAACTATAACCACTTAGGAAAATGTCAGTAGTAGGTTCTCCTTTCCGTTCTATGACCTCTCCAGCCACAGGAATTTGGCTAAGTTGACAGTAGGTATGAATTTCCTCCTTTTGAGAAGGGCTTTAAGAGTCATTGCAAGATATTGGCATCAGTAGTGTAAAGTTATGGGTATCTTGTTTGGTCAGTCATTCTCACAGACTTTCGAATTGCTGTGCCTCTCCTGAGCACATACCCAATATACTCTATATTCTAATATCCTACTACAGATATATGTACATGACCATATTCATTACCAGTAGGTAGTTCACAATAGCTAGGAAATGGACCTAGCCTAGATGTTCATCATTATCCATTATAAAGCGATGATGAAAATGTACAACAATATTTTAAATTTAAAAACAACAGTTTTTTTAAAAAATAAAACCATGAAAATTTCACTTAAGTTGATAGAATATAAAAATATTATACTGAATAACTTAGTTAATGCTTCTACTGCTATGATAAAACATTAATCAAAAAATAGTCAGGGGAGGAAAGGGTTTATTTCACTTCACTTATTAAAAGAAGTCAGAGCAACAACTCAAGGCAGCAATCTCAAAACAGGCACAGAAGGGAAGTCATGGAAAAACACTGCTTACTAGCTAGCTTCTAGGACTTGCTCAATGTGCTTTTTTATACAACCTCCTATCCAGGGGTGGCACCATTTACGGTGAGCTGGTCCCTTCTCCATCAACTGTTAATCAACAAAAATCCCAACAGATTGGTCTACTGACAATCTGATAGACGCATTTTGTCCTTAGATAACTTCAGTTTGTGTCACACTTACAAAAACCAACCAACCAACCAACCAAACAAACAAAAAACCCATCTTACCGGGGCACTGAATAAGAAAACCTAGACCTCAAAAGAAAATGACAAGTGTTTTCTATTACTTGTGGATCCCAACTCTGGCTCTTTATGTTTGAATATGTAACCTGTAGTAACTACAGCGTTAGTAAAGTAGGAAGCCATGATGCCTCCAGGTGTAGAGAAGGAGCCCTAGAAGGTGGTTAATAGGACACAAGTGAAGTTAGGGGGCAAGAGAGACTTAACTGGAGTGGGGAGAGGGAGGGTAATAGAAATCAAGGAGTGAGGAGAAATGAATAACATAGAGGATTTTGAAAAATCCACAGGGAAACATTTGTAAGCCTACTTAAAACATATTACATCTGTCTATCTATGTATCTGTCTGTCTGTTTATCCTTCTGTTTGTGTCTGTCTGTCTGTCTTCTAGATATTGATATATATTTTTAATTAGGAAGTGTGTTGTACACACACACACACACACATGCATGTAGCTACCCCACACGATAAAAAAAATTGTTCTACATTTTAACCCTACATAAAGAAATAATGTCCCTCTTCAGATATACTGAAGACTATGGACAAAAACTGTAGTGTCAAACCATGGTCATTGACTGCTGAACTGTCTGTTAGAGAGTTCATGAGACACTCCCCTCCAAAAAAAAAAAAAAGAGTAAATAAGCCAAGCCTTTGCCCTTGGTTGCCTCAGAGAACCTTAGGGTGGGGCCTTAAGGCTGATGACACCACACATGGTACTGTGCTAGAAGCCTCTTTCCTGGGACTTAGCTATCATAGTATAGGAAGACCCTAGGAAAGCCACCAAGGAATAAAACTAATCAGTTAAGGACCTTCTGTATGAACACAGAAGAAGTTTCAAAACTAGGAAAGTACTCTGGGAATCACTCAGAAATCATCAACAACAACAACAATAAAAATTCTTATTTATTGGCATTAACACCAAATGAGCACAATCTTTAAATGTTATTTGACTTACGCCATTGGAAAGAACTATGAAATTCGGTTATCCATGTTGGCATGCTAACGTAATAGCACAATGTAAACAAATCCCAGGCCTCCAGGAAGGGGACTGGTATCACATGGAGTCACAGAGCTTATTCAGTAGGAGGTTAACACATAATCACGGGAAGGACTGAGGGAGAATACGGTGTTGTGCTGACTACTGTGGATTTGTCAGAATTTTGAGTTATATCTAGGTGGTTTTAATTAGAGAATTTCACTGGGTTTATGATCCCTGCTCACTCTACACTCATAGTATTTTCTTATCCAATCTGAAATGTTAAATTTCAGAATGTGCTCCTAGTGTTCAAAAGAGTAACACAAATACTTGTATTTACTTATTATATTTACTCCTTGTGAATTTCAAAGTTCTCTGATCTTTGCAGCATCCCATTTCTCAAGCCAAATTTGAAAGAAACCTATAAAACTGAAAATACATAAGTGAAATAGCATTGTACTGCCCACATTTTATGGTAAACAATTGTTTTTGACCAGCAGTCCAAATATACACGTAATCACTTTCTGGGAGGGTGTATATACTGCCCCCATCAATTTATTTTCAGCACTCTGGTTTAAAAAAAAAAAGGAGGCAATAGCAACTATAAGCTATATGCCAGGAGGTGAACATTTGGAACACCTTTAAGGGCTGAATTGATTTTAAAAGTGTTTTGAAAGACTTAAACGGGGGCTTCCTTGGGTAATATTTCAGAATATTTTAATTAAATCACAGTGGCTCAGAGTTGAAATCTCCCCTAAAGATCTAAATTGGGCAAAAATCGCTCATCAAATTGACACTCTCTGATTCTTGCTCATTAATGAAAACCTGTATGTGTGCTTTAACTGTGGCCTGACATTCCTTCCAGAGAAGTGCAATTAGGAGTGCTTAAAGGTTTGCCCTGTAAAAGAGTAGACTTAATATTTCCTGCATGACTCTAGAGAACAGATCTAGGACCAATGAACTTCGTGGAGAGGGCAATCTTGTTCTGCTTAATATAGAAGATAGTCCCTCGGATCGCTCATTAGCTGGAATAATGTGTTTTTCAAGGTCATAAGCTCTGTGTCAAAGAGATACTTAATATGTGCAAAAATTTTTGTACTTTTCAATTATGTGGGGGATATTTTAAAATTATTGTAAGCCAAATTTCAAAGTTCTTAACTCTTTTACTTTATGTTTGATAGGATTGAGCTAAGTTAGCATGATTTTAATGAATATTGAACTGTTAGGCCATCTATTTTAATTCAATATCTTTGCATTTATTCTGAACATGGGATAAAAGAATTGAATAGGCTTAGATTATTTCAATATATTAGCTATTTTTTTAAATAATCAGGACAAGATGAAAAGCAGCATGTTGAAGTTTTTTTTCATGTTCTAAATTAGATATGGTAGTGTATGTGTTTCCAAATGCCTTATTATTCACACACACACACACACACACACACACACACGTAAACATTATGAATCCTCTACAACAATGAAAGCAATTTGTCATGAAGACTTTTAACAAGAGGGTCTACAGTCAGCTGAAGGGAATAAACTGAATGATAACAGGGCAATTACTAAGGGTTGTTTTCCCCTGGGACTTTGGGGATCTTGTTCCTTCACTAGAAAAGTTATTCCCTTAGAACTCAAGTATCCCTTTGGTTGGTAATTCTTTGATACACCAGAACTGGATTCTCTTTTTATGGACTCCCCAAGCTTTGCAAAGGATAAAAGAAGGATACATTTCACTTGTCTATGAACTGGTTTCCACCAAAGGAGAGCAGCAGATGCAGATATCAGAGGAGTCAGAGCAAATGGAGTAGAAAGTATAGATGGATACACATCCGGAGGTAAAATTTCAATTGAGTCAGTGAAATTCTCAAGCTGTTGTGATCACTTTATTATCTATTTATTCATTTTTATGTGTTGACATAAAATTGGTAATTTCATGTGATTAGGTGTTTTTTCTAAAAAAAAATCTAAATAAATTCAAGGCAGTCACACACACATCTATCTGCTCAACATGCAAAAATTTTACAGTCTGAACTTCTACTTTTATGGCTGTTTCTACATTGTTCTTTTTTCAATTATTTATTTGAAACAAAGTTCTAAAATAAGCTTAATAGTCTTATAAAATGTATCAGGAACTTTAAAAATAATTTCAAACTTTGCATGTTAATTTCATAGTGATTTATTTCCCACAGATAAATGTGAGAGGGAAATGTTCACATGGTAAAAAAAAAATAAAAACTTAATGAGGAGTAGAAAAAAAGTTTTATTGATAAAACTGATTATAATGAAGCACATGTATCTATTCAACCAATATGACAGATTATACTCTGTACCATATACTGAGAATGTCTTTACAGAGAAACCCTACACCTTATACTCCTAGCAGCCTCATAGGGCGGCCATTTTTATTGATTTTAAAAGTGATGGAATTGGGGCTGGAGAGATGGCTCAGCGGTTAAGAGCATTGCCTGCTCTTCCAATGGTTCCGAGTTCAATTCCCAACAACCACATGGTGGCTCACAACGATCTGTAATGAGGTCTGTTGCGGGCCTGCAGGCATACGCACAGACAGAACATTGTATACATAATAAATAAATAAATATTTTTAAAAAGTGATAGAATTGAGCCATATTGTGATTAAACAACTTTCCAGGCAAGTAAGTTCTGAGGCTGAGATCGAACACAGGTAATTATCTTAGTTACTGCACTCTACGCTTTTAAAATTATATTTTAGCAGATTCTAATATTTAGTTCCTCGTGGTTGAGACAAATGTGAGAAATATTTATAAAGAAGGAAAGATTTGTTTGAGTAAAGATTTGTTGGCTTCTAGTAGGCTGGTTCTGTCCCTTTGCGACTGAAGCCAGGAAGACTGTCAGCAGTGCTTGGCCGACTGTACCATGGTAGTTAGGAAGCTGAGCAAATAGCAAGGGATGAGGGCCAATATATTATCTTTCAAAGTCACACCATACCTGAAATTTCCTCTGCAAAGACATCAACACCCACGATTCCAGCACCTCCCAGTAATCTATCCAAAGCTTAGATTTATCATTGGATTAAATCATTAGCTACGCTTTAACCCACATGATCTGTTCATCTCGAGAAAATCCTGAGGTGTGTTTCCCAACTCCTAAGCATCTTTTTGTCTAATCAAGTTGGTGGTCTTGATTAACTGTCATGGTAACTAATGAGCTATTGGAGTTTCTTCTGATCCAATCAATTCTCCATATGCAATTAAGGTAACTAATGTGTTTAAGAAACTCCAGAATCTCATTATTTCCATGCTGTAGCTGAATTTAAACCCAGAATTTAATTGTCCATACAGCATGTTTTTCATTACTTCTCATTCATACTCAAAAGTCTAGTGCCAGATACTATCAGGCCAGTAACTTCACTATACCTCCAGAAATTCATACTTAATTTGTCCTTTATTGTGTTTGTATGTGTTTAATTCCACATTTTATCCTGTTTTCTATTGGATATAATAACTCATATATCAGAATACATTGCAAAAATCTTTAAAGACATTTCCTCTTATTGTACTTACCTATGAAATTACAAGTTCTTCATTAATTTCATTTTATATTTTCACATTGTTGCACAAATTAATACCCAGTGCATATTTTATGTTATGCATTTTATGACCACATATATTTAGTAATATTAAATAACATCAATTAACTTTGTACAAAGAAGACAAAATCAATACTGTAAGTATAATTTAAGGGATTTAAAATTTGACTTCAGGTTTTCAAAAAAAAGTTTTAAAGATTATTCTTTTTATTTTATATTCTAACTGTTGTGTTTGCACATATTTTTGTAAGTTTAGTGCATGCACAGCTAGTGCTTACAGAGGCCAGGAGATAACTCTAGATTCCCTGAAACTGAACTTTAGAGATGATTATCATGTGCTTTGTGAATGTTGGGGACTGAACTTGCATGAACAGCAACTACTCTTAACTTCTAAGACATCGCTCTAAGCCTTCATCTTAGATTTTTTTAAGATCACAACAAAAAAAATATACAGGCAGGGATTTAAACATTTACAGAGACTACAGATTATCTCTTTTGCTACTTGTACATAACCAAATAGGTTATAATTAAAAATTATAAAACATCTATGCAGTTTTATTTTTATGTAGTCAATGTGGTTTGGAATCTTTCAAGAGCAGGAGCTAGGGCTGAATTGATCAGTGATAAAGAATGCTTGCTGCTCTTTTAGGGAATCAGAATTCAGTTTCTGGCCCTCAGATCAGGTACCTCAGAACTACCTTGTAACTCCAGCTCCAAGGGGATCCTATGCCCTCTTTTAGCTTTTAAGGGCATCAGGTACACACACACACACACACACACACACACACACAATGTGCGCAAATGCATGAACTTGCAGACACACACAATTAAAAACTAAGTGAGAGTTAAAAGCAGACTTTATTGTCACTGCTGGGGACCAACCCCAACAAAAATACCACTTGCCAGGGTAGGGGTATAGAGATCAGAAATATAAGTAAAGAGTATGAAGACATAAAAATAATAAAAAAAACATAGAATAGTATCAGGAAGGAGTTCCAGAATTGTGTTTAATTTTCCATACACTTTTATCCTTTTATACCCCAACAAAAAAGAGGGAAGAAGGCAACAAAAGACTTCTTTAACATGATACAAAGGACAACAAATAGTTAATTGCTTCAATATTTTGAGACATCAAGTCATTAGCGTTCTGTTGTTTAGGAAGTGAAGCCATCCTAGACCAAGTATCCTAAAGGCAGCCACTCCCAAGGTAACCTCCTATTACAAAAGAAGGAGCAGATGTATGCTTGCGTATCCTGACCATCTGTATGGGCATCTTAATGTCAAAAGAACCAAGCAACCACATCCTGATTCAGGATACTCTGTTTGCTGTTAGCGATAACGAATGTTCTCTGACAATCTGACCTTTAGACAAGGTGAAAATAGAGTCACATTTTTGGGCCTTCACATGTCGCATTGTTGTGAATGCTATTTCTTTCATGTTCTGTAATTTGGGGATGTTCACTTAATATCTCTGAACCTGAGTGTTCTTCTAGAACTGATTTAGGGCATGTTGTCTGCTCCCTGTGGTGAATTAAAAATATAACATCACCTGTGTCTCACTGCAGTAGCATCTCTTTCTGTCTTGGTCCTCTATTTGTTGTTAATCCTTTACACTCCCGATGATTTAATTCCTTCCAAGGAACTGTTTTTCTCTAACCTAACATGTAGCAGGCATTACAATCTTCTTTTCTCAGATACTGTCTCTATATTAGCTAAGTGCCTTCTAGAAAACCGCTAGATATTTTGGTCAGAATGAAAGTTGATACTGGAAGTACATTATGGAAATGTTAGAAATTAAAACTGCTTGGAGAAGAAAAGTAATTAGAAAGAAAGGGAAGTGTTCCATGGAGTGTAATAACAGCAAGAAGTTGTTACCTGTGCCCCCGACACACGGGAATAAATAAGGAAAAGCATCAGCGTCTGTGGGCCTCTCACTATAGGAGGCTGCCATTGTCTATGGGCCATGCTGTGAATGAGGACAGTTGTACTCTTGTAAAAGAGGATCATGTTTCTTCTACCTAAGGACTGTAGCCACAACTGCTGATGCCATATACATAACATGGAATCTGAAAAGTGATTCCGTGTGAATTAGTCTGTTTCACACTATTTTGATGATACTCACTTCCAACTTCTTCCACATCAATTTTCTGTGCCCTAACCTCTCTACCCAGCTCTGATTCTCCACAATTCTATTTTAGTAAACTTAAATCTTTAAAGCAGTGTGTTAGCAATTGATTTTATGAATACACTACAGTTATAACCTTTTTCTTGATATATTTTATTCATCTATAAGGATTTGGGGGTTAAATAAGAATACTTAACTTTTTAAACAAAATTTCTGATGATTACACTCTGAATTTGGTCTTTACCTATCCATTATTTCTCTTTGTAAGCCTCAAAATTTCTAGAGGCTCTTTGCCTTTTCTTGTAAGCCAGCCAATTGTTTCTTAGCTAATTTATTTCCTATAATATCTTGTGAAATGTTGCTAATTTCAAAAAAAATCACCAGATGGAGTTAAACAAGCATAAAAAATGTTTTGCTATGGGTCAAGGCTATTGCAATGGGGGAAGATTGAATTTAACTCCTCTGTGGACAAAAAGCAAAAGAAATTAGAGATTTTAAATGCT
This sequence comes from Alexandromys fortis, assembly GCF_014885135.2. Classification (NCBI taxonomy): domain Eukaryota; kingdom Metazoa; phylum Chordata; class Mammalia; order Rodentia; family Cricetidae; genus Alexandromys; species Alexandromys fortis. Next base: position 14,409,042 of record NW_026067949.1, read on the forward strand.
GGAGTGTAAGAATGGAAAATTACTGGAAGACACTGGGGAGAGGTGAGTCAATAGGATTAGGCCATCTATGTTTGCTAAAGCATGCTTCATCAAAAAGGTAGGCACCAGCCCTCCTCTAGAGACTGAGAAATGGGAGCTCTGACTTGGCTGATGATAGCATTTCAAAGGTGTGTTTTCTCTCCTTTTGAAAGACATCCCTGGACTATAAAGAATTTACAATTTAAAGAAGTAGAGAACACATTTTAAATTGCAAGTTTTCTGAAATAAGTGCTTTAAAGGTCAAGGAAGGGCAAGGGGTCAGCTAGGAACCTTTCTAAAGTACATCCAAACCGAGGGAGACAGGGAACCTTATCAGTCACTAAACCCCACTAGGCGTCTTTTCTAGTTTCACTAATTCTAGCATCTTTTACAAGAGCTGAAATTCATTGAACATATTACCCACTTTACAAATCATCACTAGGAAGTACCTTACAAACTACTTTGCATCTTTTGCACATAATATGGCCATTTTTCAGACATTCACTGACAGACTGGGCCTTTTCTTGCCTCCAGTCCCAGAAGCAAGTGCCGCATATTTTAGGTTGATTTCACAAAAGAATCTCATCTCTAGTGACAATTTTATTATATTTTCCTTCATAACCTGAAATTATAAATTGCTTATACATTTGTTTATTTCTCACTCATACCAGATGTCATTAGCTATGAATTTCATGTTCCTTAGCTACACATATCCTCTGTTCAGGAACTCAACTTGAAATACTGCCTGCGCTTAAATCATGTGATTCCCTTAGCAACAGGTGGGGGCAAGAGTTGGCAGAATCAGCGAAAAGCAAATTCGACTTCTACATGTAATGTGCTCTCTCCAATCTGTGCCCCATTTTGTTGACCAAAGAAAGACAAATGGCCACAATGACAATGGTCTCATGAAATCGCTACTACAGGGTGGGGCGTATACAGACACATGCCCAAGAGGAAGGTTTTTATTAAAAAGGAGGCATAAACATTTCAAAAAAAATCACCATATTTTTATAAAAGTACATTGCAAGAAGGGACTTGAGAGCTTGGGAGAAGCAGACAAAAACACTGGATTTCAAAATGTTCAGTCGAATCTTAATTTTCCCAATACTGACTGCCTTGCAGAATACTTGTGTGAAATGCCACGTGATCTTGTAATTGGAAAACATTTGGGAAATCAATTTCTCAGTGAGTAGTTTAATGTTTAAGTTCATTTGAGTGAGGTCTTGGTCAAGTGGCAGTCAGTTGAATGAACTGGAAAAGATCGCAGCCTAGTGTTTGGCTCAAGCCAATTCATTTTACTTTACTTCTTCTGTCGATGGGCTCATAAATATTCATGACATTTGAACACAGAAGGGAAATAGGTTCTGCACAGCAAGTGTTGTAAAGTAAGCACTTCCTGTCATAGATACTCAGATAAAAACAGACAAAAGATGGGGCTTTGTTTTGATTCATGCCAGTTATTTTAGCAGTTAAAAAAAAAAGACAAACAAACTGTAAAATTATACCGCACTTAGGGTTAAGAATCAAAGAAAAAGACATCACTGTAGAGATAGGTCTAAATGACTTTCTCCAAAATTTGAACATATGAAGTATGTGAATTTTTGTGCTGAGACACTAGAATTGTGGCTGAGTATACTTACTATGAGTTGATATTCAGGGTACAAACGCAATGGCAAAGGAGCAAGATTTGGGGACGTAGCTGTTAGTCTATTTTTGAGGGCTAAGCTACTTTCCGAGGGATCAAGGACAGGTAAACTAGAAAACCACAGACATGGTTTCTGATCATCAGGTGTGATATTAATGTGTTCATTTTAATGGTATTGTATGGATTCATTGAAATATTTGAAACTCATCTGATTCTAACTGAAAACAATTATAAAGCTAATTTCTCAGCCTCATGAAATTTCTCATTTCCCACTTTGAAGTTCATCTCAGCATGGTGGTGCATATACGGAGACTATTTACACACACAGACTGTGGGTGTTTTTTTTTTCTCTGGTGTTTTGTACAATTAGGTAAATAGTTATCATCCTGGATTTGTTGGCAGAAGTTTCTGTCCCGCCTGTCCCCACAATAAACACACAGAAAATATATTATTTGCAATACTGTTTGGCATATTTTTAGCTAGCTCTTATATCCTAAATTAACTCATTTCTATTAATCTGTATATCTTCACATGGCTATGGCTTACAGGGTAAAGTTCTGCATAGTATCTTTCCCCAGTGGACCTACATGGCTTCTCTCTGACTCTGCCTACTCTCTCTCTCTATCTCTTTCAGTCTGGCTTTACTCTGTTAAGTCATTGGTTGAAAGCAGTTATTTATTAACCAATGCCAATAAAACATATTCACAGCCTACATCACCTCCCACATCATGGACTCCATCACTATTCTTTACATTTGGACATCTGTATCCTTTTCCTTAGGTTTCTTGGTCATACAATATGTAGACTGAAAAAAATGTAAGTTTATTGTGGAACAAAGGTTGTGTAAGCTTTTGTTTGGAGGGTGTAGTAAATTGTTAAAATGCTATCAGTGTCTGCTGTAGAATTATTCGGCTCTGTTTGGAACTAATTTTAACTCCACAAATTATGCATAAAATCATTATTTCTCTAAATACCTGATATTTACAAAACTATATTTAAATAATAGAATGTACCTGATTTTTATACATATTAAATAAAGAGCAAACTCCCCCATGACTATATATTTAAGCGAAGCAAAACCATGACTTGTTTTTCTTTTAGCCCTCTTGTGGCTGTTACAATCATTTGCATGCTTACTAACACCCCTAGGGACCATCACCTATGGCTCTTGTGCTTTGGTTTCTGGACTAAAAGGTTCTTCGTTATACAGTAAATATTAGTAGCGTGGTACAAATCTCCCGAGAACCAAAGTAGAGGATAATCACAGATGGAAACACATCATCCTGGAATATAGTTTCTTTTTGTCATTTTCCAAAGTGCTTCAAAAGGTCAGGAAAACTGGGTGAAAACCAATTGCAAAAAAAGGAGACATTTGTGCTTACAGAGATTCCTAAATCTAATATTCTATCACGGATGAATCATGAGGTCTTAAATTTTTTAAATACATGGACAAAAATCTTTGTGTTTTTGTTGTATATTTACCTTTGTGACTTTAATTACAGTTTAAAATTCTAGCCACTTTATTAGTAGTTATTTTATGTTATTGTTACTTCTCATAATTGTAATTGGACTATTCCTATGTAATATGTGTCTGAAGCTATACAGATGATAGGCATGTAAAAATTAAATATAACTGTGCAGAATTGATGCATTGCTTCATGTAATTAAGATCCATTATGCTATATATGCTTATATTATATTAGAATGGCAAAATCTACGGTTTTTTGTAGGGATAAGCCCTCCCCTTGGGGGCGGGCTGCCCTCGGGCGTATGTTTACTGATAAATAGGGCGCGCAGATGCTGCGCACTCCCTTCCTGTCTCTGCCGGCTACTCCGCTGGAACCTTGGTTTCGTGAGTCTGGTTTTGTTATTAAACTTGTTCAAATACCTAGTATCATTGGTGCTTATTAATCCAACCGCTGCATTTGGTGCATCAACGTGGGGGCAAATTTACCCCCGCTGCTCCTCGTTAGCCCGCAGCGCCTACAGCAGGTCCCGGGCGGACGGGATCGCTCCCACGTTGGGCGCCAAATGCAGCGGTTGGATTAATAAGCACCAATGATACTAGGTATTTGAACAAGTTTAATAACAAAACCAGACTCACGAAAACAAGGTTCCAGCGGAGTAGCCGGCGGAGACAGGAAGGGAGTGCGCAGCATCTGCGCGCCCTATTTATCAGTAAACATACGCCCGAGGGCAGCCCGCCCCCAAGGGGAGGGCTTATCCCTACAGTTTTTAGAATAACTTTTGTAAAAAAACTATTCTGCAAGCAGTTGTCAGGTCCACGCATTATGTGTGTGTCTGTCTCTGTGTGTGTCTCTATGTACACGCTGTGTTCATGACCTAGTAGTTATTAGGAAATCACAGTCTGTGCCAGAGAGAGTAGAGGGAGATTCACGGTCCCATGCCTGACCATCTTGATAAGTCACATCTGCTTGCAATCTCTCATATTGTTCTCTAGTCTCTCTCTTTCTCTTTCTTTCTTCCTATACCATCCTCTCTCTCTCACTCATCTCCTTTTCCTTTATTCTCCTTGCCTTCCTTTCATTACTCTATCTTCCTAACACAGAAAAATACAAATAACAGGCCACGTCCATAAACATGTAAACAACTAAAGGAATTGTTTGTATTATACTTGAAATAATAATGGCACGAGTACATGAGCTCAGTTGGAATTTTCAACCCTAAATAAAGTATGCATCACCCAAATAGGTTAGACTAAAATATCTAGAAAAATACAATTACGATTCTCCAATGTTTTAAATTTGGAATCTTATTTTTTACTCGTTCTAGCTTCAGGTACAATGGGAAGTTAACTGAGAGCTTACAGCTTCCCCACAAACTTTCAGAATAACTGATACTCTTGGAGCGAATAACAATAAGAATGTTGCTGTTAGTAATGACAGACATTTACTTAGCACCTCCTGTGCACCAGACACTTTCAGGGACATTTTACTACATGTGCATTTTATTAGCACAAACGCCACCAAGTCCTGGACTGACCAATAAAGCCAAGGAGCTTGGGCAAGTCTGAGGGTGCTGCCGCAGGTCAGCAGAGCTGAAATTTCAGCCCAGGCTTCTGAGTCCCCAGCACCTGTGCTCTTAACAGTGATAACCCAGTTCCAGGGATGTGCTGAGTTTATTCCGGAGTCACACAGCTCCTCTCGGCAAGGCTCTCTCAGAGCTTTGGAGTCTGAGCAGTAACTAAATTTAAGCTCAAGACCTCTCTTACTTCTTCAATCTAGTTTGCCCTACTTTGGCTTCCCTCCTGCTAACACTAGACTCTGGAATACCGGAGGTCACCCCTAACAGTTAAAAAAATATTATATTTTTATTGTACTTGGTGAGATTCAATCCTTTCTTTCATCCCCTTGTTTCATTATTCTCCTTGGCCTCTATCAAAATGCTTATAGTATAGATAAAAATCTCCCTCTCCCATCTGTATATGTGTGCTGTGTATGTTGCATGTATGTGTGTATGTGTGTGTGTGTGTGTGTGTGTGTGTGTGTGTGTATATATATATATATATATATATATATATATATATATATATATATATATATTCCTTAATTTGCATCTCCAAAGCATATACAGAAATATTTCCTGTCTCCTCCTCACTGAAAGCCTGCACATTTCTCTGGTAAATGTATGAATAACTTTTGATTAGAGGAAGTTTTTCATATATTTTACTAACATATTCTTTCTGTCTTTGTCCCAGATGATATCTAGATGCTTTCTTTTTTATCACATTGTCTCTGTATGTGTTTTGTCCTAAGTTGCCATTGGCTTAAAAACAGGCCTTTCTATGAAACCATGTCCAGGGAGTGTGGAGGAGGGCAGCCTCCTGCATCCAAAGTCTTCAAGAGCTCCACATTAAGAAAACACAAACCTCCACTATGGACCTAAGAAACAAGCAGGTGTAGCCATACTAATTTCTAACAAAGTTGACTTCAGAAAACACAGATCAAGATCCTCAGTGGAGTTTCTATGAGAGAGCAGAGTTTCAGGTTCTGTTCTATTCCTTTAAGGAAAGATCTATCAATAATAACATGCATGATACCAAACCATACACTTACATGGCATGATAGTAAACCCAGAACATGAAGAAGAGAGATATACCTATTTTTCCACTAAATTTCAGTGGTTTCTACTTAAAGAGAACAGGCTATCAAGTGGATCCCTCGAAAATTTCAACAAGCCTGAATAAACTTATATTGACTGAATATAAAAAATGAGTTTTGACATGTATCTGAATGATAATTTATATTAATTAAAAACTCCACTTATTATAGCAATGTGTTTTAACTAACATAATTTCATAATCTTTTTTTTTTGAACCAGGAGATAAAAGAAGGAAGTATTTGAGAAATCTGAAGGTTGCACAAACAATGAAAGATTCTAAGACTTATATCGAGATGAGCTTTTATTGTATCACAGAGGTTATAGAAACAGTTTTTTCAGAGTTCTTCCTATGCTCTGTTGACTGTTCTGCACTGGAAAACAGAAGATAATACCAAGAAGGCTAAATAACTTTATTTGGTTGCCAGAAATGTCATCGCCATGACTTTATGAGTGTACAAGTTAGTTTTTGTGAACTTGACATAAACCAGTGTCACCTGGGAAGAAGCTCAACTGAAGAATCACTTAGATCAGAATGGCTTATGGGGCATTTTATTGATTAAAGACTGATGTAGGAGGACTCTGCCTACTGTATGCAGTGTTACTCCTGGATTGTAAGAAGAGTTTCTGAGGTGGGTGGTGTAATTATAAGGAGTGGAGGGAGGGGAAACTGCAGTTGGGATGTAATATATGAGAGAAGAATAAATATTTAAAAATTAAAACTAATAACAAAAACTCACAAGGAGTGGCCTGCCAGGAGAGGTAGGCAAAAAAAAAAAATATGTTTCATGAATAATTAAAAAAGAAAGAATGAATGAAAGGAAGGAAGGAAGAGAGGGAAGGAAGGAGGAAAGAAGGAAGGAAGGAAGGAAGGAAGGAAGGAAGGAAGGAAGGAAGGAAGGAAGGAAAAGAGAAAGAAAGGCTGTGTATAGTTTCTATGGCCCAATAAGCCTCTCCGCCAATGCAATAATCCAAATAAGACCAAATCTGTTGCCGCCTTGGGTGGGTCACTAGTCTAGGGGTTGTAACCCACCCTGCAGCTAGTTATTCCAGGGTCTCGGCGGGGCGCTACCTGGAAGGGAATGAGGTAAGACAGAAGAAGGAGGCCAAGCAGATTTGTCAAAGCCTCAGTTTATTAGGGTCATGGTTGCTGTTTATATAGGCCTGGGATAAGGACTTTCAGGGGCAGGGAAACTGGATTCTTGCCACGTGTTCCAGGTCACGTGATTCAGGTTCCTCACGTAGGCCAAGAGGTCACATTCGGACAGGTAGGCCAAGAAGTCACGAGTTGCCACACCTGGTTCCCTGGATAGCTGGAATGTGAGGCTTGTTCTGCTAACAGATTAACAGTTAATTGGGTGTGGGGCAGATTTTGTCAATAGAACATAATTATGGGTGTGAGGTTCCCTGCAGACTCCCCAGGGTGATGGTTTCTGTAATGATTTTTAGGGGGGGAATGGCTCGTGACACAAATCAAACCGAATTAGAAAAATCCCAGTTTTAATGGGTACCTGGAAGGCTCCCCAGGAAGAAAGAACGGGAACCACTGAGAGGGAGAAAGGAGAACCATGAAGACCAAGCATTCCTGGGAGTGGGGCAGTTTAAATAGCCTGTTAATTGGCCAGCTTTCTCAGAGGTGGAGTTTAGACTGAGGCAATTCCCAGGGGAGGGAGCTTGGGGTGGAAAGTTCCACCCAAACATTTTAGAATGGATGCCTGGGGCCTGGGGTGGTACTTCCAACCAAGCAGGCTGGTGGCTGTGAAGCATGGGGATTAAGCCAGTAGGCTTCTTCATGGTTTTCCCACAGTTCATCCTTATGGGGTTTCTGCCTTGGCTTCAGCCAATGATGAACTATATAACCTGTAAACTAAAACAATTTGTCCTCTTCCAGTCGTTTTGGTCATAGAATCTATCATAGTCCTAGAAAGTGAGCTTGGACAGGAACTAAGAGCGCCTTCTCCTTTGATGTTTGAGGTCGCTTCTTGAAGATTGATCTGTCAGTTTAGAGTCAGACCCAAACAAGTTTGTGTCGTATTTTCATCTATCTCCCATGAGATGCTGATGGAAACAAGCTTTATTTAATGTCTCAGACAAACCTGAAACTCTGTTTTACTGGAGGACCTAGATTTTTAACTAGAATTGATATAAATTGAAAACATCAGTGAACAAACCAAGAAAAAAAAAACAGAGAGAGAGAGAGAGAGAGAGAGAGAGAGAGAGAGAGAGAGAGAGAGAGAGAGGAGTCAAAATAATAAAGCATTGAAAAGTTTAAACATGTATATATTAGCCTAAGATGAATAATTCTTAAGTTGAAGTGTACGTGTGTGTGCATGTTGTGTGTGTTTGTGTGTATATGTGTGGTGTGTGTATCAGTTGTTTTTCATAGCTGTGTCTGTGTTTACACCTGCATCTTCATCTCTTATGCTCTCTACCACACACTGTAGTGTAGTGGAACCTAACCCCCTTAGTGTCCCTGAGTTTCCAGGACATTATCAGTGCATGAGCTGGTTGTATTTTTTTTTTCTCTGATGCTCATTATGGCCACCATCAGCTACCAAAGTTTGCCTTGAGTATGTTTACCTTGCCCTTACAGCTGTAAGAACTTCCTTTTTGAAATTATTTTTATTTTTAATTATGTGTTTGAGACAAATAGGGGTATATACATGCAATTGCTTTTGCCTGTGGAGGCCAGAGACTTTGGATCTCCTAGAGTTGGAGTGATATGGAGCCGTGGGTGTTAGGAATCTTGTGCTCTTTACCTCCGAGTAATCTCTCCATTGCCCTTTCCTCACCTTTTGAGTCTTATCTACTGTTCTATGTCTTTCCTAAAAGCCATTTCTGTGCTCTTATCTCCTCTTTGGACAATGGTATGGACTATCCCTCGGTCTCCCTTCTCACTAATGTTATGCTTTGGAGTCACTGTGAATATATTTCCACTGTCAGATTTTGAGTGCTGCAGGACAATATTGGGTCACATCTTTTGGCCAACTTCCACTGTGCAGAGTAGCTGAACGACAACTAGACATGGTATAATTTGCTGATTGAATGTGGACAAATGATTAGGTGAAAACTAATTAAAATTTAGAACTAATGGAGGGAAAGCAATAAGTTAACACAGCTTGAAAACATCTCATTCTAAGTCCAGAAAATTCTAACGTTGGCTGAAACTACACAACAGTGTAAATATGCCATACATTTTTTATTGATTTCTACAGCGCCAGTATTTGAAAACTGGAACCACATAGAACCAAATGTTAAAAATAAATCAATTTTAAAAGTGTTTTAGAAGCCACGTGCTCTTATAGTTTCATGGGAATGTGTGCAGTGAGTACAAAATCTTAAAGTCCTAAATGAGATGAATTTGTAGCAGAAGCTTCCTTAGAGAAACTGCCTTTAGGGAGGAGTGCTGAGAGGTTTTTTTTTTTGTTGTTGTTGTTTTTTTTTTTTTTTTTTTTTTTTTTTTTTTTTTCAGACAAGGCACAGCAAAAGCCCAGAGAGTAGTTAGAGAAAGAATGGATGGTGTCCCAGCAAGGGATTAGGGACAAGCTTTATAATGGAATGGTTGTTACTTAACATCTCTGTGCCTCAGTGCCTTGTCTGCAAAATGAGGATGCTAATGGCATCATTCTCAATGTCCTGGCTGTTAAATGAGCTGATCAGCATAAAGCTTTTAAAAGAGCCCTTGACACATAGTATGTGCTCAACCAAAGTTAAAATGACATCATTATTACTACCTCTAATAGTATTATTCAAGAGGGATTCTAGTAAGGACAGTAGAACTTTTCAAGTTTAGAGAGATCTAAGAAAAATGGAAAATAAAGTTTGCATGATACCATGAGCATTTCAAGAAGCAATGAACAATATAGTATGAACAATAACTGAGGAAATAGATTTAAAAGTGATTGACAAAAATGTATTTGATTAAAATGAAAAATACTTAGCAATTTTGATCAAACCCCTACATTTCCTGCATTCCTGTATTTCTCTAGTTTTACTGTACTTACCCCTCTTTGGGATATTTGGCCAGATTCTGAATCAGGAAATTCTTGGTGGAGCTAGAGAGTACGCACTTATATTCTAATAACTTATATTGCTTAAGTGTGAAATTTTAGTGTGAATCTAAACCTCTCAACAAATTCCAAAAGGTAGATACATATACTCCAATATCACATCTATGTTTTAAAAAATTATTCTTCCTTTACATAACCAGCCAGAAGGACATAACCTCAAGTCAATTACATCAAACATTACTTTTCATTTCATTGCTTATATTGTCCCCAATTCTTTTTACAAAGTATTTTAACTAAGTCACTATTCACATATTATACTAGGATTTTTTAAGATGAGAAGCTGTAGACTGGAAAGGTCACTCTGTGGTTAAGAACACTTGCTGTTTTTCCAGATGCCCCAGGATCATTTCTCAATATCCATTCTAGACATCTCACAACTGCCTGTAAGCCCATCTCAAAGGACTTCAGACAACCTCTTTCTCTGGGAACTGAATTCATATGCAGGCATGTGCACACACACACACACACACACATACACAGACACTCATACACATACACACTTATAAAAAATTAAATGAATCTTAAAAAGAATAGACATTTGTTAATTCATCTAAGCCAATAGGAATTATCCCAATTTTCCAAGAGATTCTCCTAATTATTCTGTTTCTTCTGTGGTCCTTTAAGTAAACCAATACCTTGAAATACCATCAAATTCAGACAATCAAATATCTCAGAAATAGCAGAATAACAACAAGTATTATAGTCTTTTTCAGAATTTATTTTATATTGTTTTCTCTAAAAAAGAAAGTGTTAAATTCAAATATTTGATTAGTTTTTCATAATGAGGATATTGTCTACTCAGGCACATTATTTTTTGGGAGTTCAGTAGTATGTTCAATAGACCTTTCATTGTACATAAAAGATACATTCTTTTTTTTAAGTGAATCATGAATAAAATCAAAATTCATACATGAGAAAAAATGTAAACTGAGGGCTCCACTTGCAGAATGAATTTGAGAAAATGTATTTCTGGTTCCTCTAAATTCCTCATTATCATATCTCAAACCGGGCAGTGGTGGCACATACCTTTAATTCCAACACTTGGGAGGCAGAGGCAGGTGGATCTTTGTGAGTTCAAGACCAGCCTAGTCTACAAGAGTTAGTTCCAGGACAGGCTCCAAAGCTACAGAGAAACCCTGTCTCAAAAAAAAAAAAAAAAAAAAAAAGTCTTATCCTATCTCAGTATTCACTTTTTATAATAGTGTCAGTACTGAGTAGCCTCTCTGGAGCCCCATCTCCCAAGAAAATTGACTCTCCCTTAACCAGCAGATCACTTGCTAACAGCTCCCCAGCTAGGGATAGGACTTCACAGCCCCCCAGCCTGGTCTTGGGCAGGTTTCATACATGCAGTCACAGCCTTTGTGAGCTCATGTGTGCAATGATACATTCATGTCCTAATGTTCTGTTCACTGTGGATGTCCATTGCCTCCGGTGCTCATGATCTTTCTGCTCACTCTTTTGTGATTACTCTTGACTCTTATGGGGAAGAGGTATGATATCAATGTCCCGTTGAGAGCTGAATACTCCACATCTCTACTCTTCATGTTAACCAGTTGTGGTTCTTTACGTTATTCTCCACTTCCCGCAGAAACAATCCTCACTGACTGATGCATGGATCACGAGTCAGTAGGGAGCTCTGAACACACTCATCCACAGGCAGCACTAAGAAGCCACAAAGAGCTTATAAGAAACAGCACAGGAAGTTAGGAAGGGGCAAGTGCTGGGTCTGTGGCAAGAATTGGGGCAGGAATTTCTTTTTCAAAACAAGCATGTCATATGTATGTGTGAAATTTATAAACAATAAAATATCTTTATGTAACCCAGTATCATAAACAATGAGAAATAAATAAACTGTGGAGAAGAACAGTAGGAAAAGAAAGATGAAGTTACAGAAAATGTGTTGCATGCCTTCTCACACTATACATAAAACATTTCAAAAAAGAAAATCCCGTGAATTAAAACTATTAGCTCTGCAGATGTTGTCATTGGCATCCAATTCTCTTCTATTTTTTTCCCTTTGACCAGCTTTTCATTATTTTTTACTCTCTGAGGAAAATGTTAGACTATACAGAGTACTTTTTTTTGGTTTGATTTTTGTTTTAGGAGTGAAGCATTGGTTTATGCATGTTAAATCCATATTCTACTGCCAAATAATCACTCAGTACCAATACTTCTTTTTCTTAAAAAAGTATTCATGTTATTCTTTCATTATTTCAGGTATGTAAATAATAAAATATGATCATATTCAATCATCTCATATTATACTGATTGACTTATTTTACATTTTACATTGGGAATAATAAAGTTATATTCCAACTTATTTCCCAAATGACTTTTATTCAGAAAAAGCACTTTCTCAAATTTAACTCTACGGGTAGAAAGAAATAAGTATCTATAAATTTTGAACCCCTTCTCATTTAAAAATTATTTTAAAAGAATTAGTAAATTAAGCTGTTAGATAGTCATCTCAATAAATTATTTTCAATTTTTGCCTTCCTTACTCTCATCTTGGTGTTTTACACGATCTTCTAATTTTAGTTCATTACTCTGTTGGATTACTTCAGGCAATTTTTTTTCCTTGCCAAAAATGCCTGTTAACATGATGTGTATTTCTCTAGGATCTGTTGAGTGCTATTTCTGGTTTAATATTTTACCATATGAATTACTTGAATCATTAGTGAAGTGATTCATGTTGACAATGTACCTTCAAATATGTTTACTGTGTTAAATGATATTTACCATTTAATTAATAGTGAATATTTGTTTCTCATTATATCCTTTGGGTAGCTGATGGCTGTGACTAATGATGCATCAAGAATGTGTTTTAAGCCACTGCTGCTGCTCTCCTAATTCCAGCAAGCTAATAACCCAAGTAACATTCTTTACTTCTTCTCTTCTTAAAAGTTATTTCTGCCATTGCATTGATTTCATAGGAATGCTGTAGCAACACATCACAAGTTGGGTCACTTATACTTTTTAATTTAATTTAATTTTTTTTTTTATAGTTTCAAAGTCAATGCAATGTGGGATTTACTTTCTTCCAAGTTCTACTCTGGCTGACTGGTGGTCATTGTCATGCAGAATCTTAAGATGGACCTAGAGATGTATGTGTTTTTATTCTAAGTCCCAGTACAGGGACAAAAATTGTATCAAGTTAGAAATCACCTATCTAATCTGCTTCAGTCAGTACCACTGTAAGCTGTCACTCTTTTATAGAATACTGTTTTTATTTACGTATGTCATGTGATATCCTTCTATCAGTGTTTTCCTTCTTATTTTAGTTATTTATGAAAGACATTAAAGTATCATACACACAAGACTTCCTTCCTGTTAAGGTAAGATGTTATTCTAACCAATGTGTCAATATGTGCCTATGTTTAATTAGGTATGTATTTATTGCTATTATAATTTTCACCATTGCTTCTGTGATACTTATAAAATTGTAATTATTGATCACCTAGACCAATGAATGGGAAGATGTATTTTTTTTTCTTTTAGTTCATACTCTTCTTATAAAATATTGGTTATCTAACTATAGGTATTTTACATTTGCAAAAGAGAAAAGTGACATCCTCAGTCTAGGGTCCTTAAGTCTTCATCCATATCCACATATCCACGTCCCTTTGCCTGTCATCCTCCTGAATCCAGAGCCTCGAAGCATGTCATTCATTACTTTTATTTCTGTTGTTTAAAGCAGTATCAACTAAGTGAGCCAGAGAAAAGTAACATTTTTAGCCAATATTTTTATTCACCCAACTAAATAACTTAATATATACTTATTTATAGATGATTATCTCTTTTGAGTTTTTCATTTGTCATTCAAGCAATATTGAGTAATATACATAACTTTTATAAAATTACTAGAAATTTCAACTCAAAGAATACATTGAGCAAAGTGGTTATTCAGAGAAAAATAAGCAGTTTCCTGTTTTTCTGACATTTATTCTAATTCCAAATTTAAAACAATGTATTAAGAAAAGCAGAGAAATTATGGTTCAGAAAGTTTCCAAATGGTAGAGCCAAGTGAGTTACAATTCACTATTCATTGTATACCATTAATTAATGTCTCTCCTAGGCTTCAGTATAACATAATTAATCAAATAACTTTCTCCTCAAGCTCCTACAACTAGGACCAGAGTGATGTGGGAGTGTCATATCAATCTGTTGATTTCATTGGCTGAGCAATAAAAGAAACTGCTTGGCTGGCCCTGATAGGTTAGAACATAGATGGGAGGAGTAAACAGAATAGAATTCTGGGTGGAAGAGGAAGTGAGGTCAGACTCTGCTCTGCGCCCGGACAGACACGATAGCTCTGCGCTCTGGAGCAGAGACGCCATGCTTGCCATGCTCCACTCTCCCAGGATGGACGGAAGCTAGACTCTTCCCGGTAAGCGCACCTTGGGGTGCTTACACATATCATTAGAAATGGGCTAGTCCAGGTGCGAGAATTAGCCTGTAAGGGTTAGAGTTCATGGGCCAAGCAGTTCTTAAATGAATACAGTTTGTGTGTTGTTATTTCGGGCATGAGCTAGCCAAGTGGCCGGGGTGTTGGGGACGCAGCCCTACCGCTCCTTATTTCAACACCAGAGGTACCTAATAGTCTAAGCAACCCTTACATTATTTGTATAGTTAAAAACTTGCTGAGGTTCCCACGACTAGGTACAGAGGTAGCTTATAGCCCAAATGACCTCTATGCTTTTAGTATGACCAAGACCAGGCCAGATCATTCTTTAAACTCTTAAGTTAATATAGGTAACCTATCTCTAGAACCCATGTTCTTGGAAGAAATGACATGTGCCCTGAGTTGAGATTCAATGTAATTAGAATTACTTGTGCACTGGAGATTGTATTACACCAGGAACACCCCTCCAAAAAAAAATGTACTGTGTTTTAAATATGATGACAATGAAGTGCTTGGCATCAGGTTCTTTTGAAATATTGATCCAGATTGATGAAGTCAATATGAACTGAGGTTTCGATTTTACCTCTTCTTTTGCTTCCCTTTCTGACACCAGCAAAGATGCCCATTAACCTGATAAAGAACAGGAAATAATTTTTGTAAAAATTTAGAATTGATTAATTCTATATATATTAAATCATTGAATTCTGTGCATGTTAGGTTATAGCATATAGTATTTTATTTGATGTAAAAATCAGTTATTTGATTCCTCCTGCATTACAAGTCCAAGAGTGAGGAATTTGAGTAATTGTCAAAATGGTTGAAGTGCCTTAGGAACATAATTTGATAGTCTCTTGATCAAGGAACCCACACAAAATCATGAAAATTAAGATTTGGAAACCCTTATGTTGACTTTAAGGACACTTGTGAAGCTATGCTGTCTGCAAGGCTGTGTGTACTGGAAGAACCACTGAGTATCTGAACTATGTCATTTGCAGCAGCTGTGTATGCCATTCCAGGACAGTATTGGTGGACTTAGTAGTTTTTCCCAGGACAAACAGTGGCGCTAGACACAGAGTACTCAGCCTAAAAAAAATGCTGGGCATTTTTTCTGCACATATTTACAAATTTGGAGAGTAATATAGGGTTTAGATATTCTAGTCATTAGGCCTATCTAAGTGTGCTACTATATTGATAGAATTCTTGTTAGATTAATGCATGCTAGAACACTTCCTGCCTGGTGGGCTATGGATTCTCTAAAAAGAAGCAAATCATTCCTTAGCAAGAAGGGCAGGCTGTATGAAAGAGAAAGATATCCTGAAGTAACCAAGGGATCAAAATACCTCTGGGCTGGAGATAAATTCAGTTCAATATACATGCAATTACAGGTAAAAGACACAGAGAGACAAATAAAAATAACTTGCCCCCACCTTCAAGCAACCTCTTAGAGGGTGGGCTTCAAAAATAAATGAATAAAACATTATAAGTCACATTGGGATAGTCAGAAATAACAAAACATAGGAGCACACTTATCTGGGGAGAGAACAACTAGGCTATCTAGATTGCTTAGTTAAGACTTAAAGAAAATAATGATTAAGTTGACACATGGTTGCATTTAAAATATTTAAAGAAGTATTCATGAAATGTCTGAGGAATAAATAAAACAAATGAAGACCTGAATCAAGATGATTTTTAGAATAAGAAATTATAGATGAGAAGACTTTGATTAGGAAATAAAGTTGTAGTATTTAATGGATAGCTAAGCATTCCAGTGTGGTTGTGCTTTTCTGTGTAAGTGATACCTGGCAGTGGATGAATTCACCATGAAGCAGAAGCCAGATATGAAAGAACCTTACAGACTATGCAAGGAATCATTTTAAATTTAAAGGAAAACCCTCAGAGAGCTGTGTGTGCAAATCAAGTATAATAAATGCTGTGGTTTGAGTGTGAAATATCTCCCTTGGGCTCATTCATTTGCACACTCTGTTCTCAGCTGGTAGCACTGTTTGGAAAAGTGGTGGGCACTTGAGGAGGCAGAGTCTTAATGCAGGAAGTGGGCAAGTGGAGCTGGCCTTGGGCCTTTACAACCCTGCTGTACTTCCTGTTCTCTGCTTCACAAGTGTGGGTGCAATGAGATACTTTCAGATAAAAATAAAGCCAGCTTCCTGATTCTGCCTCTACAGCCTGTCTCTTAGTGTCTGTGTCTTCTCTGCTATGATGGATTGTACTGCTCTGAGGCTGTGAACTGATTAAGCCTGATTGGTCTTAAGGGGTTTTGTCAGGGTGTGTTAGCACAGCAATTAGAAAAGAATGAACATGCTCCATATTGAGGATACACAGAAGCAGATAGTGAGGAGAGAGAATCATTAAGAGACTGTGTCAAACTGAGTGAGGCTGGTCATTTGGTTAATGCTGATATAGGTGGAGTAAGTGAGAAGAGGTTGAGGGTAATATGATCTGTTCACTGGTTGGGTTAAAAGATAAAGCAAGAGGAATAAAGAATGACGTCCAAAGTTTTTGATTAGCCATAAAACTATATGAATACCTTTTATATTACAAAAGTTGGAGATTCTTGGGCATAATATCACATGTTTGGATTTTATAATTTGAAGACAGCAGGAAGTTTATGCCACCATAAAAATAACAGAGCATTGCTAGGCTGTGGTGGCATACAGCTTTAATCCCAGCACTAGGGAGGCAGAGGCAAGGTAATCTCTGTGAATTGAAGGCCAACCAGGTCTACAAAGTGAGTTTTAGGACAGCCAGTGCTGTTACACAGAGCAGCCCTACATCAACTAAGCAAAATGAAAAAGGTGAAGGACACTGAAGAAAAATGATTTTTTTTTAAAAGTAAGTATGGAATACTAAGTCACTGGACACCTGTGCTAATGGTGGACCACCACAAATGCTAATGGCCATCTTTTCATCGAGAAACTCGTTTTTAGTGAGCCAGCATTCACACCTAAGAATGTGCTTATGAACTGGCAGAAGATGAATTTAAACACAGTGGAAAGAAAACAATAAGGCACACATCACAATGAAGACAACAATTACATGGTCCTGATAAACTGTTGAGGTGAGATGTGGGTACGATATGATCTTTCCCTTTTGTACTAGAACTCCAAACCCAGATCTCATGTTAGCCTTCCATGTTTTCTATAGATATATAAAATAGGTAATTTTTAATATAGAGGGAGAACAGAGAAGGATCTATAGTCTGAATTATATAAAAGTCAACTCTGATATATAGACACTTCCAAATCAACTCTGATCTATAGACAATTCTATATCTTAAGTTATGTTATAGGCTTCAATAATGATGACTCTGGAGTGCTATGGGAACTTCAGAGACAAAAGAATCAAAGTGAAGAAGTTTGTTTTCCTTTAGTGTTGTACAAAAATATGTATGATGGTACAGAATAACAAATATTTCTAATGAAAAGGACGGAATACATGAATGTCTTACCCAGTCTTTCTACCTTTAACATTCTATCAGGACAACAGAGCAATTCCTTAAATTTCTTTCAGTCATTTGAATTTCTTCTGGTGAGAATTCTCTGTTTAGATCAGTACCCCATTTTTTCAATTGGATTATTTGGTAATTTAATATTTAGTTTCCTGAGTCTTTGTATATCTTGAAGGTCAGCACTTTGTCAGATGGGGGGTTGGTAAAGATTTTTTCCCAATTCTGAGGGCTGATGTTTTTGTCTTGTTGACCTTGTCCTTTGCCTTACAGAAGTTTTTCAGTTTCAGGAGGTCCCATTTATTAATTGTTGCTCTTAGTGCCTGTGCTACTGGTGTTATATTTATGAAGTGGTCCCCTGCACTCAAGGGTACTTCTCATTTTCTCTTCTGTGAGTTTCAGCATGGTTGGATTTATGTTGAGATCTTTGATCTATATGGCTTGAGTTTTGTGCCTGGCGATAGATGTGAATCTATTTGCATTCTTCTACCTGTGGCCATCCAATTATACCAGCACCATTTGTTGAAGATGCTTTCATTTTTCCATTTTATGTTTTTAGTTTCTTTGACAAAAATAAGGTATTCATAGGTGTGAAGATTAATATCAGGGTCTTTGATTTGATTCCATTGGCCCACCTGTCTATTTTTATGCCGGTACCAAGCTGTTTTCACTACTGTAGCTCTAGAGCTTGAAGTCAGGAATGTTGATGCCTCCAGAAGTTCCTTTACATTAATGAATTGTTCAACATCCTTAGCAATCAGGAAAATGCAAATCAAAACAACTCTGAGATACCATCTTATACCTGTCAGAATGGCTAGGAACAGAAAAACAAATGACAACTTAGGCTGGATAGAATGGGCAGAAAGGGGAATACTCCTCCATTGTTGGTGATACTACAAACTTGTACAGCTGCTTTGGAAATTAGTTTGGAGAATTCTTAGAAAATTGGGAATCAATCTATCTCAAGACCCAACAGAACCACTTTTAGGCATATACCCAAAGGAGGTATACTTATACCTAAAGGACATTTGCTCAACTATGTTCATAGCAGCATTATTCATAATAGCCAGAATCTGGAAACAACCTAGATGTTCCTCAACCAAAGAATGGCTAAAGAAAATATGTTACATTTACACAATAGAGTACTACTCAGTGATGAAAAACCACACCACTTTGAAATTTGCAGGAAAATGAACAGAAGTGAAAAAAAAAGCACCCTGAGTGAGGGAATCCAGACCCAGAAAGACATATACAAAATGTATTCACTCATAAGTGAATATTAGGCATAAAACATAGGATGATCAGCCTACAGTCTACAACACCAGAAAAGCAAGGTAACAAAGAAGACCCTAAGAGAGACATACATGGATCTGTTTAGGAAGGGGAAATAGACACAATCTCCTAAAACCTTCATCCAATAACTGATGGAAGCAGATGCAGAGATGCAGATGAAGAGCACTTAGTTGTGTAACTAACCACTTGAAAGAGCACTCAGAGTCATATGGAAGAGAAGGAGGAGTGAAAACATGAACAATGGAGTCAAGACCCAGATGGGGAAACCCACAGAAAAAGCATACTCGAATTAGTAGAAGCTCACTGACTCAGGACAGACAATCAGGACACATGCATAAGACCGATCTAGACCCCCTGAAAGCAAGTGACAGTGGATGGCTTGGGCAGTCTGTGGAGCCACTGGCAGTGGGACCAGGAGTAACCCCTAATGAAAGATCTGGCTTTTTGGAGCCCATTTCTCTATGAAGAGAAACCTTGCTTAGTCTAGACACGAAGGAGAGAGCTTTGGTCCTGCCTTAATGTGGTGAGGTTACAAAATTCCTTGAATCCCCATGGGAGGAGGCCCTACCCTGTCTGAGGAGCAGGTGGTGTTTGGGGTGAAGGAAAGGTAGGGGAAGCAGGAGCAGAGAAAGAGAACTGGGATTAGTCTGTTAAAAGAAAGAAAAGACAACAGAGCAAATCCTGAGAATCTAACTTTCTTGCATCTTAGAACAACATCCATCCCAGCTCAGCCTGCCTCTTTATAAACTCAGACAGTAGAAGTCTGAAACTGACAAGGAAATTGACCCAGTCCACTGGGCTTGTGATGCACAAATAATAGATAATGTTTTAAACACTCCTGTCAATTTCCACAGTGATAATGCCAGGAAAGAAGAAGCGCTTCTGGAGACTGTGAAAATAACTCTGTTGAAGGTGATTTCACAGCCTTCAAGTCAATAATTAATTCTGCCAACAGGTAGTCTTGTTATCCTTCTCTGAAGGTCATGCTATTGCTCATCTTTTATTAAGAGTTTATGAAAAAGGAACAAATGACCCCGGAATCAACTCACATCAAGGATTTTCTGATTATAGCTAGCATTTGCATCATGCTGTTTTTCACTACCTCTGTTTGTTTCTGTGTCTCCAGAAACATCTAAATATTGGAATTTCTCAACCATTATTTTTAATATCAATTTTGCAATTATCTATTTTCATAAGTTGTATGTATTTTTACTGAGTTTACACGAGCTGGGTAAGCTGCAATAGACAATAAAAATATTTTTTCCAGCTGGATGGCTTTAATTAGAAAAATAGCTGACTAAGCACTTCAGGATCTAATTATTTTTTTCATGATAGTCATTCAGAATTACATTTTAAGAATATTATAGATACACTTATTAATGACTTTTTATTTGATTAACCCACTTATTTTTATTGATGAGTCATTTGTCATTCTCTTTTCTGAATACAGCAAGTTTTGTCTTTAAAATATTCATGGCAAGATCCAATTGAGATGGCTCAAAGAGTCTCTATAACACTCAAATCTATGTAAAGGTACAGGGAGAAAGCTGGCTCCACAAAGTTGTCCTCTGATCTTCTCATTGCTCTGTGATGCAAATGTGTCTGTGGAACATACACTTTGTGCCAACATACTTAATAATAGGTTATTTAAAAATATCCTGTTGTTTCAGAGGCACAAATGGCAAACACTTAGCATTTTAGTAGATACCCATTGTTTAGACTGAACTGCATCTCTTTCTGTTTTCCAACTCACAGCAGATATTCTTTCTGTTTTCCAGTTTGATTCCCGACTTTGTTAATGTCTCTTGGTTAGTGTGTTTGCAGACTTCATCTGTGTAATAATTTGAACTTCATTCTCTTATAGTTCTCCTTTATGAATACTTCCCTTTAGGTTCCACCTGGTTCTTTTTAGGCAGATAGAAGCTGTCTAGTTTTTCTGTGTCTTTTAAGTTCTCTGGGGAAGATGAGTCCACTAGTGCCCTTGATAACCAGCTCTGGTGTTTAATGGAACATGGACATCAGTGTTGACGATATTTGCAATTATACAGCACATTTCTTCTGAGAAGCTTTGGGCACTTTCAAATAGTGTTTCAATTCCCAAGCTGTTTCTAGAAGTAGTTGGTAAGCTTCATTATGTTCCTGGAGGGTACGAACAATGTCTTTATACATACAACATTCAGTGACCAGGACGGGGAGAAGGCTTTAGAAATGTCTAATAATCAGAACAGTAATTTTACAGATGGGTGGATTTAACTCCTCTCCTAGTACCCAATATAGGGAAAAATTGAGAACCTTTGACTTACATAGGCTGTGGGTAATGTTCTTACATAATCCTCTGCTACATTTTTGTAGTTTGCTTAAAAACCAGACTTCCCCAAAGCAAATAATCCTGTCCAGTTACCCTCAACCTACCTATGTCTGTTCTCTAGGCATTTCATTGCATTGGAAAGACCCCATTTATAGTTTGTTAAATGTCGGGCAGGCCTTCTCTAGCAGACTTTGACTTTGGTTAGGTAAAGTATCCCTGCTGTTCTTACTCATATTTGGGTCCTGGTCTGTTTTTTGTACAGTGCTCTCAAATATACACACTCAGAATCATTCTTAATCTTAGATCATGGAATGTATCTGAATTTTAGCAAGGAAGTTTTGAGAGCATATTAATTTTACCAGTGTCAATAGAAAATATTTGGATCAGCTGGCATCATTAAGCTACTTGATTATTTTTTTTTAATTTTTTTATTTTTTTATTGAGAAAAGGAAAAAAAGTTTCTGCCTCCTCCCAGCCTCCCATTTCCCTCCCCCTCCTCCCACCCTTCTCCTCCTTCTCCCCCTTCTCTCCCCCTCCCTCTCTAGTCCAAAGAACAGTCAGGGTTCCCTGCCCTGTGGAAAGTTCAAGGTCCTCCCCCCTCCGTCCACGTCTAGGAAGGTGAACGTCCAAACTGGCTAGGCTCCCAACAAGCCGGAACATGAAGTAGGATCAAAACCCCGTGCCATTGTTCTTGGCTTCTCATCAGCCCTCATTGTTCGCCATGATCAGAGAGTCCGGTTTTATCCCATGCTTTTTCAGTCACAGTCCAGCTGGCCTTGGTGAGCTCCCAATAGATCAGCCCCACTGTCTCAGTGGGTGGGTGCACCCC
>NW_026067949.1:14431822-14467394 GCF_014885135.2 Alexandromys fortis
TTTTTTTTTTTTTTTTTTTTTTTTTTACCGGCTACTTGATTATTGATGGTGATGTTTTGACCCAGTCCATGAATGAGAACAAAAGTGGCCACCTGGGTTCATTAATATGGTAGACTTTAATATTTTCTTAAAGACTGAATTTGCTACGCCCTCAATGTCAGCAGCCTGAATACTTGTTTTGCTTGAGAGAATATATTCATCTAATGTAGTAGGAGGGTGTTTGCTTGTTTTCCAACTGCCTAGACTCCCGAAATAACTACACAGAAACTATATTAATTAAACCAATGCTTGGTCCATTAGCTCTAGCTTCTTATTGGCTAACTCTTCCATATTAATTTAACCCATCTCCATGAATCTGTGCATTGCCACATAGCAGTGGCTTACTGGCAAAGTTCTGGCTTATCTGTCTCTGGCAGGGCTCCATGGCTTCTCACTGACTCTGCCTTCTTTCTCCCAGCATTCAGTTTAGTTCTCCTTCAACTACCTCTGTTTTACCCTATAACAGACCCAAAACAGCTTTTTTTTTATTAACCAATGGTATTTACAAAACACAGAGAAGACTCCCACAGCCATTTGTGGGGCTCTAATGATTCAAACCATGTCATTTTTCAAATAAGTTATTGACTGACTTTCTTACTTATAGATGCTGTATTTACAAAAGAAAATGTTCTTACCAGATTCTCTATAGGTTTGAATTTCAGACACTTACATTTACTTAATTTTCCTCAGATGTTTGGAAATTTAAGATTAAATTTGACTAAATTATAGGAGATTAAATATATTTGCATAAAGTAAAATATGGTAGGAAAGAAAGAGAAAAGAAGAGAGAGAATTTGTGTGATGCATATGCAGAAAGGGGTGCACAAGTATGACTGTCCAGTCCAGTAGTTTGAGTCATGAGATCCTCAGATACAAGTGGGCATACTTTCATTATATGGAGCAGATAATCTAAAGGTCTTATGTATCTTCCTGTAAGAGATTCTGTTACTGAGTGGAAAATATTATTTCATGCAGACCTGAAGCTCCATACTTACAACAAAGCACCAGCATTTCTTACAGAGAATCAATACTCTCTGAGAGATGGAAAATGTTCATGGCTCTCATTCAATTGGCAGCAGTGTAGATGGATTATTCTTGGGAGAGTTTCCTTAGTGCCTAGTGTACTGGGAGACTGTTGGTGATGACTCTCAAATGTCAGGAATAATGCTGAAGAAAGAGCAGTGCAAATAGCAGTGTAAGGCTGACATTCTTAGAATGAGAATTATGTTAGAGCATACATTTGCAGTCAGTTCCAAACTTAAGATTGATGCTGGCCTGAGCATATTCATGAATGTGTTACTATTAAGTGTATAGGTAAACAATAATTTATTTTCATAAAGTAGAGCATTTGTCCAAAATTTTCATGCAAGAAAATGTGTCATCCATGCTTTATTATTGTATTCTAGGTTGAAAATAATGTGTAAGTACGGTCTAGAAGGGATCCTAAATATTAATTTCATAAAATGTGTGTATATTTTGGGAAAAAGAATTTAGATATGAACTGGCCTGGAAAGATGGTTCGACAGTTAAGTGCATTGCCTGTTCTTCTAAAGGATTTGAGTTTGATTCCAGCACCTATATTGTGGCTTAGAACTGTCTATAAGTCTAATTCTAGGAGATCTGACACCTTCTTTTTTGTCTTTGAAGATAACATACACACATAGAGTAATACACAGATATACATACAGGCAAAAACATCCCTGCACCTAAAATAAAAACAAATATATCTTTAAAAATGAAAACAATATAAGCTATAGTTCAAGACTAAGTTACACTCTAATTTGTTAAGTATACTTTCCCCTTGAGATGTTTGAGCTGACTACACATGTCGGTGATATGGTACTCGGCTTTATCAATCTAAATAGAAGGATGGAAATTATTCAATGATGAATGAGATGCAGGTGTAAGTGAAAGCAGTCTCTTTGAGAAATTGTCTTGGAACTACAAAGGAATGGTGTATATTACAATAGGCTGCTTGTTGGTTCCCAGCTGCTCAGCCCTGAAATAATCACATAAAAACTATATTACTTAAATCACTGCATGGCCCATTAGCTCTAGCTTCTTATTGGCTAGCCCTTACATATTAATTTAACCCATTTCTATTAATCTGTGTATTGCCACGTGGCTATGACTAACCAGGTAAATTTCCGTCTGGCTCTGGGCAGGGCCATATGGCTTCTCTCTAACTTTTACCTTCTTTCTCTCAGCATTCACTTTTTCTCCCACATAGCTCTTTCTGTCCTGCTCTGCTATAGGCTCAAAGCAGTCCTTTATTTTATTTTTATTCGTTTTGTCTTTTTTATTGATTTTTATTGAGCTCTACATGTTTTTCCTCTGCTCCCCTCCCTGCCTCTCCCTTCCCCACTTCAACCTTCCCCCAAGGTCCCCATGCTTCCAATTTACTCAGGAGATCTTGTCTTTTTCTACTTCCCATGCAGATTAAATCTATGTAAGTCTCTCTTAGTGTCATTATTGTTGTCTAAGTTCTCTGGGATTGTGGTTTGTGGGCTGGTTTTCTTTGCTTTATGTTTAAAAACCACCTATGAGTGAGTACATGTGATAATTGTCTTTCCGTGTCTGGGTTACCTCACTCAAAATAATGTTTTCTAGCTCCATCCATTTTCCTGCAAAATTCAAGATGTCGTTATTTTTTTTTTCTGCTGTGTAGTACTCCATTGTGTAAATGTACCACATTTTCCTTATCCATTCTTCAGTTGAGGGCTATTTATGTTGTTTTCAGGTTCTGGCTATGATGAACAATGCTGCTATGATCATAGTTGAGCACATGTCCTTGTGGCTCATCCTTTGGATATATATTACTGGGTCTTGAGGAAGCAATCCTTTATTAACCAATGGTATTCACAGCATACAGAGGGGAATATGACATCAGGTGAAGTGTCAACTTGTGATATTAATGAACTATTTGTCTGAATAGATAGATTCTCTGTGTGCAAAGAAAGCATGCTCCTTTTAAGTGTATAGTCATAATTACATGCTGTCAATAATATTGAGCAAATTTATATATATATATATATATATATATATATATATATATATAGTCTCAGGAACATCACATAAATAATGAATTTAGGGAAATGAGTTTCAAGGGCCAGGCAATGAATCTCTTCAAAAGTTCTATATCTGTCCCTGCCCTGCTTCTGAGATTCTGACTAGTTAATTCAACTGAGAGAAATTTCAGGTTTCTATCTTACAGTAGAAGAACCAAAGTCCCTCCCTTGTAGGAAGGACTACAGCATGGCTTAGACCTTGATAATAGGCTATGTAGTCTTGTGTTTATAGCACCAATTTGTGATTTAAACTTGTGAAAATAAAATTTAAACTTTAGTGCTATATAATTTTTGTTAAGCTGCAGAACTGTGGATGCATTGTCAGTGTGGTGAAATGAATCTTCTTTAGTGAGTGCTGCCATCTCGTAAATTCATAATTGACACTGTATAATAGGATGTACAGTGCCAACATGAACATGAGAGGTAAGAGCCTACAGTTCAGAAATTCCAACTGAACAATGAGCAATGCTTGAAATCTGGGCATGTGGCATGTATCTGAGGAATGCCCTATTCAATATATCATGTTGGTAATGATAAAATGAACTATGACCTTTATGTGCATATTATTTTTTTGTTTTTGATTGCAAAGCCATAAACTTTTTAAAATATATACAAATTTGGAGTCTTCTCAAGGCAAAATTGTAAAGAAGATGGTTTTTCAGAAGATTTTTTTTATGAACTTTTTGTTTCTAAAGAACTTAGTGAGATTTTTTAAATGGGTTTTTAATTTAGTAGCTAATATCCAAATCTATGTGGTAATTCAACAAAGGCCGCTTCTTTGTTCAGAATATTGTTATTTAGTTAGTGGAGAGGGTGATGGGTATATATGAAACAACAGAAACTCATATGTTACATTAGAAGAATATTTGGAGACGATTGTATTTCCTGGGGAAGGTGCTTTTCAGGTTTGCTGTGAGTATTAATTTACAGCTACTATACCATGTTACTAAATTCAGGCTTTATCCCTTTAATCCCTCTTTGTTGCCTCACAGGGATGAAAGCACTTTTGTTGAGCTTTACTTTTGTTGATTTTTAAATTTCCATCTTTTTCCTCATCACTCCGTGGGGATCCTCAGAAAGGTACAGTTCCTTAATTATCCTCCTCCCTGAGCCTCCATGCTCCCAGCCATGACTGTGTCTGTTTACTCACCTCTACACGTTCTTCTAGAGTCTCACCTTTCCTGATTTTGTTGAGCTATCTGTTCATTTCCTCCAACATCTAGAAAGGATTGCAGGGAGTATCACACGTATCACACATGTCAGTTTGAACACAATACTCATAATTTGTCAAATATTTCCATTATAAACTGAGCTTCTTATTTAGAACTTACTTGTTGAGACTGAGCTAGGATAGTCATTGTATATCATGGAGATGAAGGTAATTTGCACTGATAGAAGCCAATTAAGTTATTTGAGAGTTTTCCTTATCTCTTTTCCTCCTTATGACTAGTATTTCCAACTATGTATTGTTTTTTATTTTTAATATCCTTCAATGCTCATCCAAGTTCTTGGAGAACCTAGAATGCATGGAGTGCAGATAATAAAGACATGTTAAAGTTCTCGAAGGGTCACTTTTCCACACACCATTTACTTTCACAATTTCCTTTCATAATTTTGGATTACTGATGACTATTTTCAGCAAAATCAAAAACTGATTTACAAGACTGGGAGCCATTCCATGGTGGCTGCCTGGTAAAGCTTGCCTTTTATTCTGCTGAGATTACTGTGGCTAACTAAGAAAATGTTGATTTTTACTTTACCAATGAAACGTAATCTATTTAACGAATCTATTAATTATTAATCTACCCAAGGAGGTGATGAATTACCATCCCTTTTAGCTACAAAGGTCATTCTATAGTGAGTTCAGTGGTAGAAATCCAAGCCACATACATGTTAGTTAGAATTTTTTCACTGGTGGTTATTATTTTTCACATGATGTCCTGGGAATTTGATGGCTGAGTTTCTCTTTAACCTCACTACAGGCTCAAGGAAATTCATATTCAGCTTAGACTCTTCGTTCACTTCTAATGGCTCAGTACTAATGAAGGTAACAAAATACTCAGGGCTACTATCTGTCAGTGCCTTTTGTCTTGTTCACTATCTTCCTTTTCCTTTATCTTCTGTGTCTCATGAATCAGCCTCATGTCTTCTTATAATTACAAAACAATAGACTGTTAAACCACCATATATCTGCTGACACTGTGCTGTCTAGCTAGATCCCAGTTCATATTGCTGCTAATACCTGCCTCTGGAAAGCCTTCTCAACAGTCTACATCCAGTAAAAAGGTGTGAGGGTGTGTTTTTCATAAAATGTTTTCTAGTGTCTCCAACCAGGGAGGAATAATTACTTTAAAACACATGGGAGTTTTTATAGTATGTAAAATTTTGTATTATAATCTATTAGATATCTCCTCAGGTAGCTATTGCTAAGGGCCTAACAAGTTTAGCTTTTATATATGAGAAAACTAGGATTTTGAGAGGTGACATAATTTGCTAAGAAATCTAGAATGATCATATTTTACTTTTAAACTTAGATATTATAAGTAAACTGAGCATTTGTTTCTGCTCATATATATATATAATAAAGTATGATCACAATAATTTATAAAAATCTTGTATGCAGGAGGGTTGATTTAATCATTATTTAATCCTTATTTAATATTTTAATTATGCTTATTTTTTCAGACCACAAATTAACTCGATATGTTTCTAGTTTCTGTAACATTTCGTATGATGATTTCTAGTAAAAATGACATCACAAGAAAATGACTTGACATCATAGAATGCCATCAGTGCCTTTCTCTAGATATTCAGGATCTGCCTGCTCTTTGAAGATGAAGCCTCTTTTGATAACACTCCATGAAAACAATCTGGAGAAGGAATATCTTTGTCCACAGAACTAGATACCTTAGTCATTAACCCAAAACACAGACTCTAAGTTAAATATTTCACTTATACAAGGTAGAGTTTATTTTCTACTTACATAAAGGTTGGAGAAGTGTTATTGTTTTGTTCTAGGGACAATCAAAGGTCCAAGATCCTCTTATCTTTTCTCTGGTGCATTTTTTTTTATTTTTAAGGAGTTGTGAATCCCTGCTGAGCTCAAATGGCTCACTGCTGTTTACTCAAAGCACACACAGTCATGGAGTGAGAAGGCAGGGGTGTTTTTCCTTTAGGATGCTTGTTCATCTGAGAAGTTCACATGTTATTTGTGTTAGATTCAGTTTCCTAGAACTTAGAGATGTGGACACATCTTGCTACAAAGGAAGCTGGGGCATGTAGGTTTTATATTGAATAAGTCATATACTTAGAGAATTGTATAATCTCAAATGATGCAAAGAGGTATTTATCTACTTCTTTATAATCTATCTACCTTCCTTTCTTTCCCATTTCCATTCTATCTACTATCTATCTGTCTATCATCAATACATGCCTCTCTATATATGAATTAGAATGAACACAGTTAATACTTCTTGCACAGACTTAATCATATATGTGCCTTTGTATGTTGAAGAAGCTTGCTGGAATCCTCCACAGTTTGTTTCACAGATATATACGGATAGTGACAAGTTTGGAATTAGAAGCCATATGTTATTCAACCTTAAGTGTGGCTCAGACATTTTTAAATTGATGTAGTAACAGGTAATATATTGCATCATAAATAAGGTGTGGTATGGTTCAGAAAAAGTCTTGCCTTGAAAGTATTCACCTCAAATGTCCCATTTTTGAATGACCATCTAAGTACATAGATAAGCACTAGGGAAATAGGAATATTAGCAATAATAGGAAACACACAAGGTTGTGATATATTATATTGTGATATATATATTCCAAGGGAGTGATATATAACCTGCTTTCTTCTCAGAAAGTTGGGAGCAGAGGTGATTAATAGCATGGTAACTACTGCACTATTGTTCCCATCACTCTATAGTGCTACCCTCCTCCAGACCCTTATCTTGAGCTTGTCCCAGTTATTCTATAGTGCTACCATCCTGATCATGAAAAGATCTGGTCCTTGATAAAAGGAATCCCACACTAGCTCAGAACTAAGAAATATACATGCATTTGTTAATAGGTAAAACTTACAAATCAGGATTCTCTGCATAAACAATGGATAAAAATGAGATCCAAACAAACCAAACCAGTAAAACAGGAGTCAAGGGGGAAAGGCAGAGAGGAAGAGGGCCAGGATGCGTTTCTGCATCCAGGTAAATAGTCTGTGAGGCCACACCCCAGTAGGTGGGTAGTTGTTAGCTATACACCTTCCCATAGCACCTTCCCCTTTTGTTTAAATAAGCAAGTTCTAAACCTACTACACAATTATATACAATAAGAACAAATATCCTATTTTAACTAGCTTAAGTCTTGTATAATAAATAACTTGGCCAAGTCATGAGAGGAAAGTAACTACATTTATCTGGTCTTTAACCCCATTGAAGATTTGAGAAGGGAATAATGTTACCTGAGTAATTAGGAAGTGCAATCAGACAACTTCCAAAACACGCAACAAATCACAGAGACAACGAGCTACCTGGGCAATCACCCAAAGTCACTGCAACATTGAAACAAACAACTTTGGCTAAGGCCTAGAATAACTGACAGATTATTTTTAAAAGCAAGAAATTTTTTAAAACCATCTTACCCTGTCTTGGCAAGATTTGACAGTTCTGCTTATCCATTTCTGTATAATATGTACTTTGTCAGTGTTTGAGTTATGGGCAGTTCTTTGCCCAAAGGCTGGTTTTGCCAAGAAGAAGACAAGCTCCAAGTGGAGTGTCTTTGGTGCTCAACAATCTCTCAGGAATAGATCATGTTATCAGGAGTGATTGTGTCTTGTTACCACAGAACTCTAAGTTAAATTAAATGCCATTTTTTACAGCTCTTTGAAGAGGTTGAAGATTATCTATGTATACAGAATATAATCTTTATGTGATGGAGGTGGGTCATTTGTCTATCTGTTGCTTTCATTGGCTAATTAATAAAGAAACTGCTTGGCCTTTGATAGGACAGAAAATTAGTTAGGCGGAGTAGACAGAACAGAATGCTGAGAAGAAGGCAGTGAAGTCATTTGCCATGATTCTCCTCTCTGAGGCAGACACAGGTTAAGAATCTCCCTGGTAAGTCACCAGCTCGTGGTGCTACACAGATTATTAGAAATGGGTTAATCAAGATGTGAGAATTAGCCAATAAGAGGCTAGAACTAATGGGCCAAGCAGTGTTTAAAAGAATACATTTCCATATAGTTATTTCGGGTAAAGCTAGCCGTGCGGGAGCTGGGCGACGAGAAGCTCCTTACTACATTTATGTATCTAAAGAACCTGATTAGTCTAACTATAAATATGACACAGATGACTATTGATCTATTATTCTTAATACCTATCTAACTTAAAGACTAAGACAATAAACAACTATGCAATAAATGAGGACAATGACCTCCAAATGTAAATGGTATATAAGTATCTTGAACAAACTTTTAACCATGTTTATTGAGAATATAAATACCTAAAGACAGGTTAATGAGATGGCTTTTCAGGTAAAGGTGTTTGCTTTACAAACATCATGACCTGAATACATTGACTAGGACCCACATAAATGTAGAGCAAGAGAACCAACTCCATAAAATTCACCTTTGACCTTTACATGTGTCCTATGGCAAACTGGAGCATGCATAAACATGCATGCATGCATACACATTACACATATACAATGCACTCATAATAAATTAATATGTTAGAAAAATGCACACAGATTTTCTTGTGCATAGGATGATATTTTCTTGGTACTGTGAAATGCAGTGCACGAACTGAATGACTTTGACATATAGAAAAGTTTTTTCTAAAGTTATTAAGCTCCTTTTTTTCTCCATTTCCATGAAAAAGATCTGTTGAACAGTCCCCTTTGTCTAGGAGAAGAGAAAAACATGAAAATTGCAGCGCGATCTGAAGAATCAAGGTTGACAGACAGGTGCAGGAGGTTTTAGAAACAACAATGAACAATGGCTGTGCGAAATGTCTCGGGAGAAGGTGAGGTTGCGAAGGCCACAGAGAAAGTTTTAGAATTTTATGAAGCATAACCAACACCATTAATAGATGATATACTGAAATTAAAAACATTTTGTACCCATAATCAATTATTCCTGAAAACTTTTGCACATGACTGTCTATAGCAGCTTACCTTTCTTCCTTGTAAATGCTTCTGTTTGGTCAAACCACAATACTTCTTGTAATGTCCTTATAATGCATCCATTCTAAAAAATTTAGGTAAGTGAATAGATGAAAAGCATCATGAGGCTTTCTTGGATACACATATGCAGATATATTTGGTTAATGTGTGGTAAATCAGGTGACTGGTGACACTTATCCATTCCTCTCCATTTCCAACTCAGTATCAGGTTTGAGAATACAGACAGAGATGCAGCTGATCAGAAGGAATCAAGCTTGGACATGCACAATCTGTGCTTGATGCTGATTTTGAAGAGTTTCTGAATTTTTCTTTTCTTTTTTCTGCTATATACTGCCTAACTCATTTCTTTGGATGAGACTGGTTACTTGGCAACAACACTCCTTCTTCCTAAATCTTAGTAAATCCTATTAAAGATGACATGATTGTGCTAACTGTAATAAGAAAAGAAATGAAACAAGTTTTCAAAACACGGTTGGTTATAAAGAAATACATGGTCCACTGTAGTTATAACCTACCACACAGTAAGGAGGTTAAACTGGGCTGGCTGACTGAGAGAGTTACAAGGAAGTACAAAGCCAGCTGCTCTACATCTCACTGGATTTAGGAGTTAGAGTAAGTGGGAAGAGATTAGAGGTGTGGTGGTTCAGGGCCCATACTGTACAGGAACAACATGAGAAACCTATAGCCATTTTCTTTTCATGTGAGCATTTCAATCCCAATTCAGAGACAGTAGAGGGTTTTTTTTAATTAAAAAAAAAAAAAGCTTATGTCTGCTTTCAGATGGGATCTAATGCCAAGTGAACAGTCAGAGTTTTTCTGAACTTCTTTCACAAGAGTAGAGGTGTTTGAAGTGGGATGTTTCTTTCTATGCTGTGGATGTATCTTATTAGCATTGGTTAATAAAGAAGCTGATTTGGCCTATAGCCAGGCAGAATATAGGTAGGTAAGAAATCTGAAAAGAGAGACAAAAAAGAAAGCAGAGTCATGGAGATGCCAGCAGTTGCCCAGGAAACACGATGTGAGGTAACAAGCCATGGGCCTTGTGGTAAAATACAGATTAATAGAAATGGGTTAATTTAAGATATAAAAGCTAATTAGTAGTAAGCCTGAACCATTGGCCAAACAGTATGTAATTAATATTAAGCCTCAGAGTGGATATGGAATAGAAGAGAAACATTCAGTTAAAGGTGCTTCCTTCTTTTAGTTAGCTTTTTATTCAGGTTTTCCTTTAACGTGGTCTCAGATACACATTTGTTTATAGTTCTAATCCTATAAACAAGGATTCCTGGGCAAGGAAGGCAGAACACCACAATTTATTGTCCCTGGGACAAAGCAAATCAGTGTGCTCACAAGACCCTCACCACTAGACAGTTCTGTTTTATTATCAAGTAGAAATATTGAAATCCAAAATGTCTAAAGCACAATTCCTGGCTTTCTCTCTAAATCAACTGTTGGGGATAACTCCCAAATGTCATCTCTGTGCCTTGTCTTTTCCCCTTGACTTTCATGCTGCTCCTCAGAAATGCTTAGTAGCCCTTCTCCCGTTTCCCAAAGTCCCACTCCTCACCGTCTTCCCCACTCCTGGGAGGGGTGAAACTGCACCTATGTCTGAGCTGTGTTTTCACACCCTTTCCTTCCTATCTTTTCACCTAGTTCATTTTCCCTGTGTTTTAGTTTTCCTATACTGAGAGAGCAACCTGATCTCAAAAGCATTTCCATCCTCTCTTAGCATTCTCTAGCTCCAACAATGAGCAACATGGGCACACTGAAGTAAAGACTGGATGCTGGGAGCTAAGGCAGGGCAGTGCAAAGCAAACAGCAAGTATCCACTGCCGACTGGACTAAATAAAGCTAATAGATCACAGGATTCTAGGGTTGTGTCTGAGGAGCTTAGAAATGAAATTCAGTCTGGGGGAAACTATAGAAAGCTACAGAATGTTAGATGAACTGGTAGACGTCAACAACAACAACAAAAACCTTATAGTTAAAAGTGGCATGAGAGAAGGAAATATATATATATATATACATATATATATATATATATATGCAAAGAACTGCTTTAAATTAAAGGTAGGAGTATATAGTGCTTCGATTGTTAGTGTGATAGCATAGTCTGTCAAGTATTTTTTGCCCTGGAGGGGTTCTAGTTATTTTCAGCAAAATTTTAACTGAAAGAAGGAGGATTCTCACTCTGGAGCAGAAAAAAGACTTTTAAACTACAAAGAAATACAGGCATATATATATATATATAGCATAGTGATAGAATAAAAAGAACAGACACAAACTGATCAAGCTGGAGACGCACTTTGAGAAAGGCTGTCGTACTAACGAAGGACAGTAGATGGCGGTGGTGTGCCAGGAGAAAATCAGGAGCTTTTAGATTGGCCTAGAGGAGGTAGCTTGTGCAGGTGCATACTAAAACAACACTAATTTGTCGGAGGAACTGTAAATTGTATTCCTGATTCACATATCATTATTAATTCATTTTGTATTCATTATCATATGGCAAATTCATTTGGCAGTTACGCAGATGTCAGAGTGTGGGCAACTCCCGGAGTGAGCTATGCGGGTTCTAACCAGGCTGCCCATGTACTGACTTCGGGCAAGCATAAGTGAAGAGACGGGATGCGTTTTTAATATCCGAAGATCTGGGCTGTGGATTGGAGCAGACACTGTCCAGCAAACAACTTACAGAGTGTGTCTGTGTCTGCCGTCCGCCCATTATTTCCTCTTGAGTAGTTATCCCAGACTAAGTCTGACAAGAAAATTTAGTTTAGAGACGCTTTGACTGAGATAAAAAATTAATAATCTTATTGCTGACCCAGCCAGTAAGGGTAAGGCCGATGATTTTTTAATAGCACACCTCAGACGTCTGGTTTGCATATTCTGGTAGAGTAGAATGTCTTACAGACCGGATGAGGAGGGGTTTGGAACTGGTGTTTCCACTAACTAGCTGTGGGACTTAGGGAAAATCAATTAACCTTCCCAGGCCTCAGACACCAATCTGTAAAATGAAGGGACTTCATGACATCATCCTCAAAGTTTAGTCCAGTGCTAAAAATAACAAGATTTCCTGATAGGGGAGGAAAACACAGAGCTTTGAAACTCTGAGTTCTCTGTGACCTACTTCAAATCAGAAAAGCTGTAAAGCTTGCCATGAATCGTAAACTGTGTATCATCGGCGAGTAGATGCACCTGAAGCAGTTGGTTACAAGTGTGATTTATCACCAGCGGCTGGGGCAGCGTCACAGGTATGTGAGAGCACTTGGTTTTGAGACTGTCTCGAAGTCTCGGAAATGACAGAAGAGGAACTTCGGGAGCGAGTTTTAACTTCAGGTCTGCTTTCTCACAAATGAACACAATTTGACAAACTGGGCTTCGTGCTGTGTCCTGCACTCCCCAAATGTGAGAAACGGTGATCTACCTTGCGGCACCCCTCAAGACTAAACCAGATTTTCCATGCTAGAAACACAGCAGGCGCAAAGAAAACCACACCTACTCTTTCAAAACAGCAAGCTTTTCTCTCCACTGCGTGTTTGGAGGCTGAGCTCTCTGGGATGCTTTCTGTGCTTAGATGTGTTTTCTGATGGAGACAGGAAATAGCAAACTAATTAGTCGGTCCCAGGTGGAGAGATAACCTCGAAGTTAAAGAGAGTAAACAGATAAAGATGACCTTGTGCCTAGAGGAAAACCACTTTGACTCATGCTAAAAACGATGGATTTTTACATAAAGTTGTTGGAGATTTGAGTTTCTTCTTTGGATATGTGTCTATTGATATAAATTGGCTCTATTTTAAATTGGGACCACTGTTGTCGTTATGGTGCGCTTCAGTTTCTTATTTTGGATCGTCAATTATTATCTATTCAAATATACATTGAATACCCATACCTTTACCCTAGGAAGATGTGCAATGAAATATTACTATAAAAGTAAACCCAAGTAACACAATGGTTACTTCAAAGGACCAATGACTATGATAATACCTATTTGAAACGTGAGAAACTGGTCTTTAAGTGAGGGTGGTGCCTATAAAGGTAGCTGTTAGAAAGAGAGAGATGTCTGTTACAGATCTCAGACTTCCATCTCAGTAGAAATGAATTGAGAAGTGAAGCCTAAAAAGAACAAATGATCCCTCATGCATCAATGTTGACAGTGTTTCTTCCGTCAGATTAGCCGACAGATGAAAGAAGTTTCAGTATTGCCATTGGCCCTATGTAATTCCAGGCTCTTGAATGATGTGGGATTTCCCTCTGTGGGCTGTGATTACCATTGGTTAATAAAGGAACTGCTCTGGGCCTATAGCAGAGCTATAGGGGGACAGAGCTAGGAGGAAAAAATAAACTGAATGTTGGAAAAAGAAGGGCGGATTCAGAGAGAAGCCGTGTAGTCCCGCCCTGAAGCTGGAACTTTAGCTGGTAAACCACAGTCACCACAGATTAATAGAGATTTTTTAGTTTAGGATATGTGTTACCCAGAAGTACGCTTAGGCTATTGACCAAACGGTATTGCAAATAATATTGGTTTATGTGTGATTATTTTGGAACTGAGCAGTCGGGAAACAATCAAGCAGCCTTATAGCAACACTTGAATAGTTACAAGTACTGGATTCATGGATGGAAAACATTTGAGTATTTCATTAGAGTGTTGAGAACTTTAAGAAGAGACCCCCCCAGACCTCCTGCAGTGCAGAGAGTTTTAAGATGCTCTGAGCACATGTTTGGTGAGTACAGATTCTGAAAGTTATCGTGTGCCACTGTGAAGTGTTGCGAACAACGCTGCAGGAAGGGCATCTGGGAGGATTTTAAAGAATTCTGTGCTAAGACAAGACCAGAGCACGAAATTATCTGGAAGACAGGCTGAAATAATTTCAAGCTAAAAGACAAAAGTATATGAAATAGCTTAAGATGTTAAAACTCCATGGTTCTTATTGAATATTGGCATGGTATAACTAGAAAAATGATGGTCAAGGTTACACTGTTGGGCATCTGGTGAGAAAGCAGAAGAGAATTTTGAGGGATATTCTGAGGGAATAGCATATGTCTATATATGAGACAAACTGAGTCTTGAATTATTTCTTAAAGATACTGTGTAGTTTTAATTTTGGAGTTTAATTTTGAATAGTGTTTGCTTTAGCTTTGAAAATAGGGAAATACAGCAAATTCATGTTTTCACTGTGAAATTCTGAGATGTTACAAAGGAGTGTGGAAGAGATATGGCAATGGTTATAAACTGTAGCAAAAATTATTCCCAGTAATAAAAATCTGAAATTGTAATAAATTTAAATTCTAACAATGGCCTAGTCATTTTTAAACTTAAAAGAAAAATTTCAAGTCTGGTCTTTAAGTTTCCACAGTATTTTAATTTAAAATTAAAGAAAAAAATCTTAGAGTTAACTCCTGAAGAAACTATAATTTGAATTTTTAAATCTTTTATTTTTTTCCCTCCTGCCCAGTGCTAGTCACAATCCAAGGGGAGCTGAGTCACCTTTTGTAGCTGGAGATTTCAAGTAATTTGATTCAAGCTCTCTCATGAGCCTTGAATTAAAAAAAAAAGGCACAGAGATTTTTATACCACTGATATCATACCCTCAATACAGGTTACTCTAGTTTCCAACCTTATTACAAAAAGGTATATTTGCAACACATGGGTCAACTGGACTCAGTTTACAGTTAATGGTGAGAGAGAGAGGGAGGGAGGGAGGGAGAGAGAGAGAGAGAGAGAGAGAGAGAGAGAGAGAGAGAGAGGAATATACTGTCTGCTTCACTTCTTACCATAATCTTGACCCATCATTCCCTCTTGTCCCAAGTCTGAGATCTAGGGATTTAAGGTTTGTTATTAGTTATTTCTAGTACCACACATATCAGATAGAGACTAGAGGACCCACCATTGTATCTCAGGTTCTGTCTCTCAATGTGACTTTTCAGGTATTTGAACCCACTGAAGTCTTTGCAAAAATACTTGACTGATGCCGGCACTATTTTTTTTCTTTCTTTTTTATTTTTTGTCCATATTTTGGAACACTTAAAATTTCCCTTTTGTAGCCTAGCGAGGCTTCTTATCCTCAAATCTCTTTTATTCATGGAAGTATCAACCTCAAGCTTCTTGTCTCAGCTGCTGTTGCAACTTTGGAAAAAGCTGCAGTGAAGACTCAGACTTCTTACTAGCTGATTCCCAAATTACCCTTTCCTTGGCTTTGCTTTTGAGTCTCTCAGAACTGGAACAATTCCTTGGGCTTTGATGGCAAATATACCCTTTTCTGTTGGTTTATATTGGTCTGCTGCTTGGATGCTTTGATCTACTCTATTTTCTTCTGAGAATCACTGAGAAGTTCTGGATATTCCATTTCCCAGTAAATAGACTTCTTTTCTCCCCCACATGATAGAAGCGAACATTGTTTCTAATGTTTGGTTATCTCTCTTAACTTTACTTCCTGCCTCACTTTCAGATTCACCTTTTTTTTTTTTTCATTGTAATTTAGCACTTGGATGGTGAGGATCCTGAGAAACAGACATGTTAGCCTGTTCTGGCTCAAATCCATCATTAGGCATGCTATAACCATTTGATATTTTTAGGTCTTCTTTTTGTTTCTTATGCTCTTTGACTTCTTTTTGAGTTTGCATTGGCCAAGGTTCTCTAGAATTATATAACCAAGAGGATCAATGGCTAGATACTTAGGCTAGATAGATGAGAATGGATTTATCAGGGAAATTTCCTCATGTGACTATGGGGACTGAACAGTCCCCTGAAATGCCAACTGGATTATTCTAGGAAGCTGATACCCTGGTTTTGTCCTAAATCCAAAGGCTTCAGAATCAGGGAAGGCAATTGCTTCACTTCTAGTTTGATGAGGCTGAAAGTCTGAATTACCAAGAGCTCACTGCTGAAAGTCCTGGAGTGCGAAGTGAACAGAACCTGGACCATTGATGCCCAAGGGCGGGTGACAAAAAGTGTCTCTGAAGGACACAGTGAATGAGCTTTTCCTGTCTTATTGTTTTACCTCTATTCCTAGCATTTGGAGTCATGCCTCCCTGAATTGAGAATGGACCTTCCATGTTGAGTCCAGGGATTCATGTGCCAATCTTCTCTGCAAGCGTGTCTTCACAGCTGTTTAGCCAATCCTGAATTCCATCAACTTGATACCTAAAATTAAATGCACATTTCTACTCTCGTCAGTAAGGAATGAGCTTGATCCCTTATCCTTGATCTCTAATCTTTCTCTGTGCAAAAATGTGTTGTCCTGTTTTTCTTATTTGTATTCCTTTCATGCCATAAACTTATCTTTTGAACTTTCTTCTTTTCCGTCTCTTCCTCTTGGATGTAAGGTCCATATAAATTTGTGGCCGATGTTCTTTTTGTATCCTAAGGTCTTGAGCAGTACCAGACAAATAGTAAATGCTCAAGGACTCAATTGAATGAACTTTTAGTAGGCAGGAAACAGCATGACCACGGTGAAGTGAGCCTGATAGTGCAGAGAGTGCTTTGTGATTTGACTGGTTTTCCTTCCAAAATGTGCAGATAACCTGTAATGGCTTCATGCAGCTTCTCCAGTCTTCGCAAGGTTCTTCCCTAACTGCGATGGCTGGAGGCTTCCCATCTGCAGTTACAGGATGATGCCTTTAAATGCTTTCCTCAATGTGTTCTTCTAGGGAAGTCACTCAAGCTACTGCTGAGAAATTTCACCATTGCCGGAGGAAGAACATTTG
Source organism: Alexandromys fortis (assembly GCF_014885135.2). Taxonomy (NCBI): domain Eukaryota; kingdom Metazoa; phylum Chordata; class Mammalia; order Rodentia; family Cricetidae; genus Alexandromys; species Alexandromys fortis. The sequence goes on from NW_026067949.1 coordinate 14,448,817, forward strand.
CTGTAGATGAAGCTCATCTTCCCTTTCATATAGTTTCGATTTGGTGGCAATGACTTTAAGGTACCTCATAGTTAGGTCTCCGTGTTTCTTGATTCTGTGCTGTTTCCAAATGGAGACCCATGTTATGAGCCATAGCCTTTTACAGTGTTTTAAATGTGTTAATCTGTTTCTTTTCTTTTTCAAGTTATCTGCAAATCTTTTTTTATAAAAGGAAGGAAAGTGGTAAATCTTTGTGATAAACTTGGGGTCTTAGCTTTATGTTCATTTCTTTCAAAGCACCTACTCATTAGCCATTTCTAACATATGGTGTTTCTTATCCTTGCGTCTGATCATTTATTGATTATTCCAATCAAGCATCTTTCTTTTTATAAATCAATTTCTAGAAGTCAGTCCTTAGTTGGATCCTATTCAATGACCAAATCGGACTGCAATATAGATGTCTCAAGGTGAGACTGTGTTAGGTAAGTCTCAGCTCTTAGCTCTTGGCAGGTCTCATGTGGCATTCTTTTTGGAGCTGGATGCCCTTTCGAATGTGGAAAGAGGAAGGAATTTCAAGCAGGTAAACTAATGGCTTCTGTTAATGTCAAACACGAGCAGCACAAAGGCTAAAGCTGCTCCCCCTTGTTTTATAGCCCACATAGATATTAACTCCCTTTGCAGATGGAATCCTCAGCTAGCTGATGACAAGAAACACTACGAGGAACAGAAGTCATTTCACTCTTCACTGCCTGGAAAGCCCATATGAAGTGAGCCTTAACCGAAATGAAAAGACTCCCTTTCCTTGATAAACTAATCCCTATATCATTCATGCTTGCTTAGGTCAAGACTACACCTGCATCAGTCAAGGTCAGCCACAAAAGTCAGCATAAGATGTGCTTATGAAGCTGTCAACTGCTTATAAAAGAGCTGCTAAATGGCATGAACGTCTAAGGCAATAAGTTTCCCTGACAAGCTGCTGTGGTCCTAAGCGATCAAGAGCAGAAGCCATACCTGAAACAATGTAGCTGATAACAATTTGCTTTGTATGCTATCTGGTCACTGCTGATTCTTTCAACATTCTTGGTCATTGTTTTAGGATAGCAATAAATGATTAGTATGCCTGTCTTTTTTAATTTTACAAATTGTTTTTGCAAGTTTCCTCCCTCCCTCCCTCCCTGCCTCTCTGCCTCCCTCCCTTGCTTCCTTTTTTTCTACTTATTTATCTCTGTGTGTTCATGGGTGAATGCCTGCTATGACTTCCCTATGATGACCAGAGATCAACACTCCTTACATTATATTGTCCTGAGGATTAAACCCAAGCCAATGGGCTTGGTGGGAAGTGCTTCCATCCACTGATTATCTTGATGAAGATAGCATGCCTTCTTTTCCTTTAGTCTTATGTATTCCATTTGGCAAGTAAATACACAATTTCTCAGGTGACTATTAAATTGACAGTTTTATTACTGAAAGGAGGCAAATGGCAGAAGAGAATTTAGGTGTTTGCTTCTTGTACCAGTTATAAATTTTATCCTTCGTTAATTGAACTTACCTACACAAAATGACACGCTGCTCAACAAAGGAGAGCCATTGTCTCAGCAAATGCAGCACAGGCAGAATAGGTAATATCAGCATTGCCACGAAAAAGACAACCTAAAGTAGGATGCCCAAATGCAATCATAGCATAATCCTAACCAAGCCTAGTAAGAGAAATTGTGAAACCATCTCAATCTAATTTCAGAGCCTCTTCTTTAGGTTTGGAAACAAGCCTCTGTTAATGAACAAAATCAGGACAGCCAATAATCACTATGTAGTTAAGGTCAAACTTAAACATGTCTTCATCATACTAAGGCACTTGAGATGGAAGAAAGATTTTTGTCTGAGGAGATAAAATGCTATTGAAAGATGGTTAAAAAGAGAGGTTATATTAAGCAGAGATTAGAACAGAGGGAGTTTGTATGTGTGCCATTAATGGAAATAAAACAACACATGGGAAACATTAAAACTATGAGAGAAGGGTTGGAGAGAAATGACTGGAGAGATGCCATATCTATGCAAACATACACATAAATAAAAATAAGAAATGAAAGAGGCAAGAAAAAACAAAAGCACTGAATGACAAAGGTGATTGCAGGGCTAATTTGATGACATCAGAAACCCTTCCAGTTGGTCCAGAGGGATCCTCACTGCTGATAACAACTGTGCAGTCATTGTTTGTTCACAGATAAAGGAAGTCAGTAACCACTAGACCTTGAGAGAAGCGACAGTACAACATTTACATATATCACATCTGGAAAGAACGATGGCCCCTTCCCCGTCTAAATCTGACAGTGCTTGTGTTGCTTCGTAATTGGGTGACAAATGCACCACTTTTCTAGGTTCCACTGCACGGACAGATGTGGAATCATATGAATAATACAATTTAAAAGAATAAGAATCCCCGGTTCTCAGATTCTGGATTCACCCTTTCCTCAATGTGTTGCAATGATAAGAGTATTCAAGCATTCAGTGTTCTTGGTTTCCTATTTTTAATGAGAGAATACTGATGCTCACCTTAATTTTACTTAGTAATTCATTAACTTTGTTCTCATAAGTTGTATTTGTTCTCCAGATTTTCTTCTAGTAAGTAATATAAAAGATTGCCAACAAATCATCAGTTAAAACTAACGTTATTCGTGTACTTTTTTCTTTTATTGAAAATAGATTATTTTCATACAATTTACCATGGTTACAGTTTCTCTTCCCTGTACTCCTTCCAATTTATTCCCACCTCCTCTCCCATTTGGATCTGCCCCTTTCTGTCTCTCATTAGAAAAGAAGCAGGTTTCTAAAGGGAATATAATATAATAAGATAAAAGCCAAGGCAACCAAATTAAAGTAGGACAAAACAAGCAAACAGAAGGAAAAGAGCGCAGCAAAAAGAACAAGAAACAGATAGGCATTGAAATCCACTTGCACACTCAGGAATCCCATAGAAATACAAAGTCATAAATCAGAATATACATTCAGAGGATCTGCTAGGTAAAAAAAATTAAAATTGAAAATATAAGAAAAGAAAATGTCCTGACACAATGGCCTGAGTTTGTTTTCTTTTGGCCCTCTGCTGCTGGACATGTGGCCCACACTTAGGAGTAGTTTGTTTCCTGGTTTATGTATTTTTAAAGATAAAATTACATTTGCATTATGTCAAACCATTTTGTGATTTTAACTGATGCTTACTTAGTATCTGCATGTATGTTTGTTGAGGTTTTATAAACTCTCAAATATGGTATAAAAGGAAGAATCAGCATTGGAGACTTCCAGTGTTGAAATCACAGGTCAGTGACGAGGGGGATGTTATATAAATTCTGTGCCCCAATCCTCTCCTCCGTGAAATGAAGATAATAGCATACTTATCTTATAGGATTTTGTGACCTTAAAATACTTCTGAGTATGAAGTACTCTGAGCACTGTGTAGTACATTGTACTCCAGCGTTTACTTTATAATTGTACTTGTTAGGTAGCCTGGGCTTCTACTTAAGGTCAAATTGCCACCCTACAATTTACTAAATGTGAAGGGTTAGTTTCAATAGAAGCCATGCCTGTATTTAGCAGCTGACTTCAGTGGACTACTCAGAGAGGATGCATAAGTGTCAGAGATCTAAAAGCTTATGAATCGCCAGTTTCCATTGGCCTATGACCCTTCCATGGTCAGCTCAGTGTGTTCTTTCTTCTCTAGCCACTTTCCTTATTAAACAGAAAATTGTGAACTGGGATATAGCTTAGTGGCAGAGGGCTTACCTACCATGCAAAAATCCCCGGGCTTGATCCCTAATCTTGCAAATATAACGATGGCTACAACATCAGCAAACCTTTGTTTTCTAGTAGTAGTATAACCTGGTCAGTGAGTTATAAGTAAAATGTGAGACTAGAAGAGAAGATTCCCATGTCTTTACGTAGTCATACTATACTCCCATCTTTTCAAGTACTATTGCTATGTGGTTCGAGAAATTAATATTCTCTTCCCTTCTTCCTTGCTAAGCAGATATGAGTGAGGCTGTTAAATTAAATGGAGACTGCTCTTGTCAGGTTGGCAGATCAAATTAGCCATCATAGGCAGTAAGAGGAGAGTGTTTTTAACTATGGAGTTTGAGAGATAGTCAAGACAAACAGTTCCAAACTTGGGTTAATAGTCTTTCCGTTGCTAACAGGTCACCTTCATATTACTGCCGAGATGCAGGACAATCTTGGTTTGTCTAGCTTAGATTTAAATGTTCTTTTAAAACAGGCGGCAAGATGGAAAAACAGGGCATGTTGATTGAAGCAGAGATTCAAATGATGCTCACTAGAGCCCAGGAGTACAAAAAGCTCTAGAAATCCAAAACCACAAAAATAGATCCCCCCCCTTGGACCTCTGAGTGGTACAAGCCTAGCCACCTTCATGTAACACTTCAATAGTCAATTTAGACCTCCAACAATGTAAGATAATAAAACTGTATTGTTTTAAGCCCCAATTTGTGATGATTTATTACAACAGCCACAGGAACCCGATAAAGTCTGACAATACCAATAAAAATTGATATGATAAGTTGGCTAACCTATCCAGAGAATGACCACATATAATTATGGGATGCTGATATTAATATCATCTGCTTTTTGCCCATAGGACAGGCTGTCATTTGCAGGCATTAAGTAATTTGTAAAGTCAGGGGACTGTGTGACTGACAGAAGCACTTGTGGATACAAGGCTCAGACTGTGGATACAAGGCTCAGAAATCAACCCCATGTCTTTGGGTGTCAATTTGATTATAATCCTCTATCTCTGTTCCTCTGCTGACTGTTCATGTGGATCTGTCTTTAAGATTCATGACCATAGCCTTACTGTACAGTCTGTTGGTCCAGATGGTAATCACTTCAAAATACATGATGTTTAGTACTATAGTCATTTTTAATAAACAGATATTTAATACATAACTATGATATACCAGATCGTCAACTACCCATACAGTTGAATGAGATAAATGGAGTTTTATCAGTCGGCAAGCTGAGAGTCACAGTAGAATTAAGACCTTTTTAGGACTTGTTACATTTCTACTTAATTCTCAGTCTCAGTTCATTTTTTTTTTTTTTTTGGCTTTTTAGCTATTTCCTGAATGCATTACCATTGCTGGGTCACCACAAAAGCAGGCCATATAACTCAGCTATCTCTGTGTTTATAACATTGCTATCCGAAGCAGAAGATGAGGGCTGTTTTAAAAAGATGAACATCAAATGTGGAACACAACATTCTCCTGTAATATCACCGTTAAAAAGTCTGCATTCTAGCATTCTTTACATGTGAGGAAACCACTTTTAATTCTCATTTCCTTTACTCTCTGCAAAGCAAAATGTATTAAGCAACATCTCCATGTTTTTAAACACGGCAGAAAGTTTAAAGTGAGGCCTTTGGGAGCAGAGGAAAATTTCTGAATGAGGCAGCAGTGAGTTCAGGGGACAGATTCACAAATAAAAGAATGCACAAAGCAAAACAAAACGCAACAAAAAAAATCCAAGGCATTTTTTTCTCTCCCTTTGATTTCATTCTAATGCTGTCAGGAGACAAATATTTCAGAGTATGTGTTAAATAAAAACAAAAGGCTTCTTTGCATACTCTTAAATAAAAAGTTATAAAAATAATTACATAAAATATATTGCATTTGGATTTTTCCAGTGCTATTTTTTCCCAGTGAATATGAGCTCATTATATTCACCTGACTCTATTGATTCTGTTTCTGCAGAAGCTAAGTGAATTTTTGCAGTTTACCATTGTTCCCCTTTTAATTAAGCATGGATATTTAATACAGCAGCAGACATTATTTATTCCATAATATTAATTCTGCAGCTGCACACACACAAAGAACGTTATATTAAACAAACACAAACTATGCCGCGTAGCCTCCAGGTGAGGCTCTACAGATACCCTAGGGATTCTAAGGTGTGATTTCCTTGCCTGGGTTCTGAAAACACAGCTCTGGTTTTATCTCTGAGTTAGCAGGGCCCTTAACTACATGCACCTTAATCCTTGAAGCTGTAAAATCAAGCTCTCTGGAATTCTTCTCAGCACAGTTTGTATAGGTTTCTGTGAGTACTTGCTAGCTAATGCTGTATTCCACTGCACTCTAGAGAGAGCCAGCATTGGCCACAAAGAGAAATTCACCTTACATGTCAATGGTCATCAAGACTGCCTGGAGGAAATTTCCAAAAGCCTCTTGGGTGAAAAGTAGCTTGTTCCCAAACTCAGTGCTAACATATTTCTTATTTCCTGTTTGCTTTGTTGGATGGCAAGTGCCATGTCACAGGCAGACCAGCTCCAGCTAATTCTCCAAGGACTTTATAAAGAGGTTTGGGTGTTTTGAACCACTATTTTGCTTTTTCACAAACTTTCAGCTACAGAAACCCAAAGGGCAGGAGAAGTTTTCTTCTGAAGTTTGTTTCCAGTCTTATCCCCTAGTGTGATGCTCCCGTCCTTGTTGTCATTATGTTAAGCGAAATAAGCAGATTCAGAAAGACAAGTACCATGCATTTGCTTATGTAAGAACTGAGCTTTAAAATTGTGTGTGTGGCTGTTATGAAGAAAGTCACTATGAACATAGTCGAGGAAATGTTTTGTGATAGAATGGAGCATCCTTTGGGTATATGCCCAAGAGTGGTATAGCTGGATCTTGAGGTAGATCAAGTCCTAGTTTTCGCATGGACCATTATTCTTCTTTATATAGTGGTTGTATGAGTTTACTCTCCCAACAGCAATGCTGTAGGATTGTTCCCCTTGCTTCATATCCTTACCAGCATAAGTTGTCAGTTGTGTTATTCATCTTAGCCAATATGGAACTCATATCATGAGAAAGAGCCCATGTCCAACAGTGCCTGGATGACCAGAAATCAGAAGCTGGAAAGCCTAAACACCTATGAGGGGGAAAAATCAATAAAAAAGTGATTCCTAACTATATCTTTACTTTTTTTAATATTTGTTTATTTTTATTTTTTATTATTTTAAAAATAATACCAATCCAAATTTCCANCCCCACCCTTCTCCCACCCCTCTACAGTCCTAAGAGTGGGCAAGGCATCCTGCCCTGTGGGAAGTCCAAAGCAATACCTACCCCCTACATCCAGGCTGAGCAAGGTATGCATCCAAAGAGAATAGGATCCCAAAAAGCCAGGACATGCAGTAGAGACAAATCCCAGCGCCACTGTCATTGGCCCCTCAGTCTTCCCCAATGTCAACCATATTCAGAGGGACCGGTGTGATCCCTTGCTTGTTCATTTCCAGTCCAGCTGGAGTTGATGAGCTTCCATTAGCTCAGGCACACTGTCTCAGTGAGTGAACTCCTCATTGTTCTGACGTCCCTGCTCATAATCTCCCTCCTTCTGCTCTTCAACTGAACTTTGGAAACTCAGTCCAGTGCTTTGATGTGGGTCTTTGTCTCTGTCTCCATCTGTCGCCCAATCAAGGTTCTATGGTGATATTCAGGATAGTCATCAGTCTGACGACAGGACATGGCCAATTCAGGCAACCTCTCCTCCACTGCCCAGGGTCCTAGCTGAGGTCATCCCCATGGCCTTCTAGGAACCCCTCCAGAGCCAACCCCAAAATGGCTCCCTCAATTAAGATATCTCCTTCCCTGCTCCCATATCCGTTCTTCCTCCATCTCAACCATCCAACTCCCCCAAGCTCTCCCCAACCCTCCCCTTCTCCCTTTTTCCTTCCCCTCTTCCCTTTCTTCTACCCTTTTGCCAGGCGATCTTCTCTGCTTCCAATTTCCAGGTGGATCTATATATGTTTTTCTTTGGATTCACCTTATTACTTAGCTTCTATAGGATCATGAACTATAGGCTCAATGTCCTTTATTTATGGCTGTAATCCACTAATGAGTGAGTACATACCATATTCATATTTTTGGGTCTGGGTTATCTCACTCAGGATAGTTTTCTACTTCCATCCATTTGCATGCAAAATTCAAGTTGTCATTTTTTTTAACCGCTGAGTAGTACTCTAATATATAGATGTGCCACACTTTCTTTATCCATTCTTCCATTGAGGGGCATCTAGGTTGTTTACAGGTTCTGGCTATTACAAATAATGCTGCTATAAACGTAGTGGAATGAATGCTTTTGTCTAACTATATCTGTACATACTCAAAGATCAGTGCATAGCCCAATAAACATCAAAGAGGCTACCACCAAAAGCTGATGGGAGCAGATGCAGAGGTCTACAGCTATACATTAGGTGGAGAGAGAGCCCAAATTTAAGATTTCCACTGGGTACCACTCTGTGTTGCTTAGGGAACCCTGTGACAGATAAGAAGGAAGAAATGTAGGTGCCATATTTGTCGAGAATACCATGAGAACACAGCCCACAGACTTCAAATAAGTAGGGGTCATTGGAGACCAAAAGAATGGAATGACAATCATGGAGACTGCATGGATCTCCACTATGTCCTCAGCATATGTTAGAGTTGTTAGCTTGATATTTTTGTGGGACACCTAACAATAGGAGTGGGGTGTCTCTGACTCTTTTGTCTCCTCTTAAAACCATTTTTTTCCTACCTGGTTTCCTCACTCAGTCTCGATACGAAGGTTATTGCCTAGACTTATCTGATCTTCTAGTGATATATTTGGTGGATATTGGGGAAGGCTTGCTCATTTCTGAGAGGAAATGGAAGAGGAATGGATCTGGGGAGAGGGGAGGTGTGAGAGAGGTGAGAGGGTTAGAGGAAGGGGAACCCGGGGTTGGGATGTATGGAAAGCTAAAAAAAAAAATGTGTGTGTGTGTGTGTGTGTGTGTGTGTGTGTGTGTGTGTGTGTATCAGGAAGCTGATGGAGAAGGAGAATGATGGGAAATATAATTCATGTGACATGCAAGCAAAAGGGAAGCCTACTATTTGGGGAAAAGAAAGATGGAAACTACCAAGTAGAGAGTCAGGGGACATGAGACAGGGGAAGCAGAGGGTCACACATACACACACATATGCCACTTTGAAACCTGTTTCTTGAATGTTAAATTAAAACATATATATTTCATCTGGCTGGGAAGAGTAAACAGACAGATCTCTTGAAAAAACTGGGAGGATGGGGATAGATAACGGAGGGTGGAAGTAGGGGAGGAGGTAAGAAAGTGAGAGGAGAGGAGAGGAGAATATGAAGGAACAGGATGGCTGAGATGAGGTAAGGACAGGAGGGAAAGCAAGGAAAGAGATATCTTGATTGAAGGAGCCATTGTGGTCCTGGTGAGAAACCTGGAACTAAGAAATTCCCCAAAACCCACAGGAATGAACCCAGCTAAGACCTTAAGCAGTAGTGGAGATAGAGCCTGAATTGACCTTCCCCTGTAATTAGAATGAGGGCTACCTTAATTGTCATCATAGAACCTTCATCCAGCAAATGATGGAAACAGATTCAGAAATTCAGTCTGAGCTCCCAAAGTCCAGTTGAATAGAGGGAGGAGCAATAATACGAGTCAAGGGGTCAAGACTTTGATGGGGATACCCACTGAAATAGCTTACTTGAGCTAATGGGAGTTCACTAACTTGGAACTGACAGCAGGGGCAACCAGCATGGGACCAAAATAGGCTCTCTGAATGTGGGTGACAGTTGTATGATGGGGGCAATCTGTGGGGCCACTGGCAGTCGAACCAGGATTTATCCCTACTGCTTGAACTGGCCTTTTGGAGCCCATTTCTTTGGAGGGACACCTTGATTAACCTATATATAGGGAGTGGGTTTTGATTGTGCCTCAAAGTGATGTGTTAGACTTTGTTGACTAACCATGGGATGCCTTACCCTCTCTGAAAAGTGGATGTGGGTGCAGTGTGGTGAGGGGAAGGTGAAGGGAGCTGAAGGAGGGGAATGAGTGGGAACTGGGATTGGTATATAAAAGGAGAAAAGACAGTTTTTTTTTAAAAGTAAATTTAAATTAAAAAAGAAATAAAAAAATAACAGAAATGACAACAAAAATCCTTATGGTCTTCAAGCCCAAGACGTCTAATGGTTGTGCACTCCCTTTGAATGTCTTTCTTATAAAACTAATTGAGAGAAAATACAACACGAACGGCAATGGATCACAGTGAAGATTTCAATGCCTGCACATTTTCAAATCTCCTTTTATGACTAACATTTAGTCTTTTCCAGCACTCCCATCTTTCAAACAGATCCATCCCATCTCGTCAAAACCTGATAGGTATAGCTTGAGGAGAAGGCACCTTCCAGCTTGGCAAACAGAGTCATTTCTCTCACTTCGATACAGATTACATTTGCTGTTTGTGAGCACCCTGAAAAATGCTAAGTCACTTACAAGCCTATTTCCCTGAGCAAACAAAGATGCGAATGCTACATTCCTTTTATATCATTACACAGATCAAATCAACTAAAGGACATGAAGACTTAGCTGCATAAGCATCACACGCTGGTGGGATGAGGACTCATATTTTGTTGTAAAATTAAATTACTATGACTACAGATATTCCAAGAAAAGTTCATGTATGGCTTTAAATATATATAAATTGCTGTTTTTCTATGTCTCTCTTGAGCTGCAGTTCAGAAATAAAATTATATATATATGTATGTATATATATATATATATTTTAATGTATGACTGCTTTGTGATGTGATTATTTCACAAAGCTAACTGATAGATCCATGAACTCAGGTAGCTATTATGCTCACATAGCAAATTTCAAGTACAGAATGCACTATTTCCATGTTGATTTCTAACACCCAGCACACATTGTTTATGTTTCTGAAGCCTTCATCCTTTGTTAATCAACTCTCTTACGTTGTCTTCCTCCATTTTCTGGAAAGAATCACCCTACTTTCTGTTTCCAAGTCTGATTTTCTTTCTATTTTTTAAGTATTTTTAGGTACAAGATTCTGAGAGTTTTGTTTTTCTGTGCTTGGCATATTTTATTTAGCACAATTTTCCCTAGATTCATCCATGTTGTCACAGGCAACAACATTTCTTTCTTTCAAAGGGCTGCATAATAGTTTTTAAGTTTCTTTTACAGTGCTTCCCTTAGTCTGAGAGGGAAAGGCAGCATGTACTACTAATTGGCCCTTTCCTTATCAGCGAACAATGACAGGAGGAATCAAGTACCACGGTGCTGAACCATTTAGAAAACAATCAGGATACTGAAAGCAAAATTCATGAACTGTCATTGATGCCAAGCCAAATGGGTACCTTGTTTTAAAGGAAAGGATACATTCTTCAGTTCACTTTTTGTAGGAACTGGAAGAAGCCCCAAGTGAGCCAAGTCTTGAGTGAATGTGTATTTTGACCTGGTCATGAGGATGTCAGGGATCCCAAGGTCAATTGTCCATATGAAGCAGACTCACCAGAAATGACAGTTCCCCTCACATGTCTGAGTATGAGTGTTTATGAATAGTTGATGAGTGAGAACAGAGGTTAGTAACTGTGGCTTCCTCTGATAATTATAGCCTGAGACTGCTAATATTCAGTGGCTTTCTATCATCACTAGCCTGTGCTGGACCTAATAAACACTCTGAGTTTTGACTTGCTGTGGTACCGTCAGCAGAACACTCTGATCCCAGCTTCACGTCTGTCTGTCCTTTCTCCATTTCCTCTCATGCTACCCCTAGCCATGGTTTCAGGACCATGTCACACACAATTCAGCATCTTTTAGGTTGCAAGTGGGAGGCATTTTGCTTTTGTCAAACATAAAATATCAGTTTTATCATGTAACGAAAGGTTACTTCACTTATTTTCCTAAATATAGACTATTATTGCAAAAGATGTGAAAATAGCTCACCTTAAGCATTTTCCCAGATGTGAATGGGTACATCTGGAAAAGAATGGCTCATCTTCTATATCTCAGAAGTGACAAGCCATCAACTGCCATTTTAAGGATAAACAGAAGATTTGCTGGAAGAATATGTCTTTTTTTTCTGAGAAGCAATTCCTAACTTAAAACCTATATTTAGTCAGAAAAATCAATTGTACTTACCAAGCATAAATATGTATAACTATCCATACTATTAATATACTACCTTTATCTTTTTAATAAAAGAACAATTTTCAACCTCGGCATTGTACTCACAGGGAGGTTTGCCAATACCTAACCATGGGTTGGTCATGAAGGGGAAGGAAAGTGGCTCATTCTCCCTCAATTAACCCTCCATAAATGTGCATGCATGGTGGGTGGTGATCTGCCTTACTGCAAGTAGGGAGAACATGCATTGCTGCATGACTATGTGACTATTTCCTCTAAACTACTTTAGTACAAGGAATTGCATTTTGTAGTAGGCAGTGTTATATAGTTTGATTCATTTCCTCATTCTAAATTTTTATTTCTCATTGTGTTGCACAAAAAATATGACCCCTCAAAAGTATCTACCCTGTAACAGGAGGAATTTGTGAAAATCCTACAATTTTGCCAAAAGCAACATAACATTGCAGGTGGATGTAAACTTGAAAACGTACTGACGCAGGCATTAGGAGATTGTACGTCATTATCTGTGCAGTCACAGAGCCGCCAGGAGGGCCAAGATTGTAAAAAAGGGAGGCAGAGTGAACCTCGGAGTGTGACGTGTGACTGATATAGTCACTTTAGACTAAGCCAGGAGCTCAGAAAAGTCAAGGAGCCCCAGGGAAGAAAGGAAAGGTCAGAAATCAAGATCTCTGTTATGGTAGCTGCTTTTCTATCACTATGCCCATTTTACCTGACAGAAAACTTACGGAAGCAAAACTTATTTCTGCTCGTGATTTCAGAGGTTGTCGTCTGTCAAAGTGGAACAGCACAGGCAAGCAAGGGCTTCTTCCATGCTGGAGGAACTGTGAGGAGAATTGTGCCTAATAAGACAAACCCACAAGCAGAGAGAACTGGAGGAAAAGACAGGATGCTATCTTTGAAGACAAGCCCCTAGACACACATCTGCCACAGACCCTGCTCCCTTAGGTTTCTAAAATAGCAGAGGCCAGGGAACAGTGTTCTAAGCTGGAAGCTGTGGGGCCCTAAGTATTCAAATAGTAGCACACAGCTTGAAGGCTCCCTGATTTATTTAAGCACTATGACCCACAGTATAATAAGGAATGTATAAACTGATATAACTAATATAATGTGGTAACTTATTATAGCAACAATAGCCATGTATCACGATGCCAAAATTTGACTTTGCAACTTTTTAAAAATATGCCCAAAGAGGTTTATGTACCCATGAAGTCTGGTTTCATTTCTATTAAAGCCATACTCGGATGTAGATTTTATTTCCATAGGCATATTGTTCTACAACACATATTGATCTCTCCTGGAGATCTGGATCCATTTAATGGCATCAATGGAGTTCTCTCCATTAGTTAACGCACTTGCTGAAAGAGAGAAAAGGGTATTAATCATGTAGTACTCTTTCATATGTCTGTGTTCTTTCACTTAATTTGTTCTGAGACAGGTACGTATTTTCTGCTCCAGCCTGTTGTTACTAAAAGCAATCTTTAATCCAGAGATTAGGACTCTAGTACATTTGTATTGTCTCTTTGTAGGTCTTTGGGGGAGAATTATTGTGTTCTCTATTAATAATAGCCGCTGATATATAACCCAGTTTGTAAGTATATATTTGTCTTCAATCTCATTTACTGTGCGCCAAAATGATATCAACATATATTTCTTTCTAGAATGTTTATGACATTAGACAAAATAAAAGGTAGAAACAGAGAAAGTTTATGTTATTTAAACACACACACACAGACACATGCATGCATGCACACTCTGGTGGTTTGAAAGGAAATGGCTTTCAAAGAAGTGGCTCTATTAGGAGGTGTGGCCTTGATGGAGTAGGTGTGGTCTTGTTGAAGGAAGTGTGTCACTGTGGTTTGAGGTCTTATAGATCCTCAAGATACTGCCCAGTGTCTCTGACTACTTCCTGTTGCCTGTAAGATATAGGACTCTCAGCTGCTTATTGAGCACCATGTCAGTCTCTATGTCACTGTGCTTCCCGTCGTGATGCTAATGGACTAAACCTCTGAAACTGTAAACAATCCACCACAATGAAATGTTTCTTTCTAAGAGTTGCTGTGGTCATGGTGTCTCTTTGCAGCAATAGAAACCCTAGGGTACACACACACTGCCAAAACTTTACAAACCTTTCATTTTAATTCTTTTACTCTTGTACACATTCTAGTAAGTTGGTAAATTCTGCACTACTTTTAGGAAAGATGGTATCAAAGTTTATTTTTTTTGTCTATTTTGTTTCAGATCACAAAAATAATAGATCACCAAGTGAGAGCTGTATTTTTAGTTTTAGTTTATGTGACTTGAATATCTATAACGTCTAGAAGTCAATGCTATGCAGTCCACATTGTCCAAACCTACTCTGGGATTCCATGACAGTTTTCATCTCTGTGGAGTCTGTTAACTTGGCTCACTTGTCCCAGCTTCTGGAGTCAACATGCGATTTCTCTGATCTTTGTACCATCTCTTTTTCCTCTCCTTATTTCACCCGTGATTGAGTCACTTCTTTATCTTTCAGTCCCAGTACCATATCCATCGAAAAAAAATTTTTTTAGTCCTGTTGAGTCTGCATGTGTGCAAAGATGTGTGTATATTTGTTAAGCGAAAGAGATTTATATGGATATGAATAGGCAGGAACTTATTTTAAACAGCCTAACATGCATTCCTATGAGAGCTGAAACTCAAAACAGATGCCCAAGTTGAATTCAGAGTAAAGTATACAACATCAAACCTGATTGCTATTAACCTCCAAGAGAGAGAGTCTGAGCAGAGAACACAGGAAGCCATTGTCTATCAGCAATAGAAGCCCTGCCACTTTATTTCACCCAGCCTCCTTGATGCTTGCGTGCAAACTCACCTATTTGTCACATTAGGCTCTAGTGGAGCATGTGAACAGCCCATTATCCTCTCAGGAAGAATGCTGGTTCTTTCCCCTCTTGCAGCCTGTGCTACATTTGGCGATGGCCTTTGAAAAATGCTAAAATACACCATCACTTCAAAGCATCTTGAGTTACTGTTCAGACTCTGAGCACTTATTTTCTCTGGTAGAAACATGCCAACTCTTTCACACATACAATGTTCATTAGAAATGTATGAGTGCTTCTCTGTATGTGTAGTCAATTAAATTCTAATACAATTTTTAAAAGAAAGCAAGCAAGCTGTGAAACACACATGGTATGTTTGCATTTTCCAATCACATATACATTAGTTGTTGAAGACTCAAGATATGATCTTGGAGCTATCACAAGTGCCTGGTCTTAATGCAGCCATCTACAAGGAAACTTGAGGAGGCCACTGAAAACCAATTCTAATTCTGCACGTGTGCCTCTGTGTATTGCTCCTTTTCACTCCTCTATACATGACAGAGTACAGAAGCTAAGATAACATCACCATTATGAAGACGGGCTTTTTCCCTTGGCACTGAACTTGGTCAGTCTCTACAGTCCAGAAAAATTCAATACTTTTATATGAGAACCCAGGCCTGGTACAAACACAACCTTAGCTTGTCCCTGGTGATGTTCGTGTTGGCAGTTGTTCACAGATGATAAATTGCTTTGATTCAAGAGAGCAGTGAGGCTTGCTACTTAAGGTGAAACTTATGAAAATACCAAGCCTCCTTTCTTGGGTACTTCCAGCTTCTAATTATTCTTTCATAGATCATTTGTCATCTGTACTTCAGTGTTACCAGAAACTTACTGACTTCTCTATTGTTAAAGTGCTAGTCCTGAAATGCTGATAATTTTTTTTTATCAATTTGGAGTCTCTTTTCTTCAATGACTAATCATTTTGTTTCCAATAAGTCTCTTTATTTATTTATTTATTTATTTATTTATTTATTTATTTATTTATTTAGTCTTACATGCTATTTGAGTTTAGAACAACCTAATTAATAAACTCAAGCAAACATAGCTGAGCTTTCCTAGATACAGGTATTTGTAACCAGTTTAAGTCACTGGCTTTCTCATTCATTCCTATATAAATTGTTGCTCACTGTGGCTTTTACATATGCATTCACCAAGAATGTTTATATCAGTTAAAATGTCTATCAACCATTTTAGCAACAAGCCCAGTCTAGAATAAATGCAATTCTTGCTAGAATAAGTTATGTTTTAAAATAAAGTTTGTGTGTTAGGAAAGAAAATGGTATTGACTACAATGACAATTATAGGTGTCTTTCATCCCAAGTGTTTGCACTCTCTTGTTTTGCAAAGAATTCTTCTTCCAAGAGCTCCCATTCTTTTCATGTTTTCATTATAGTATTAATATTTCACAATTGTGTACCTTTGGGTTTTCCATTGTTGGGCTATTTTCAGCATTGCATGTATTTCTATTGCCATTGTTCACCCATGCTCAGTTCCCACGGGCAATAACATCAGATTTATCTACATTCTTATCCCTCTGTCCTTCAATTTTCCTTTTAAATGATACCCATATGCCCTAGTCTGTGGATGATTAATTTTCCCATGTTTATCATTTCTGACAAACCTAATAACTGAATCAGAAATTAGTCTAAAAGGTCAGAAAAACAGTAATCTTGACTCACTTTTGTCAAATACTAAGAACCCTAAATATGGTTTTCAACACTAATTAAGAGACAGCCAATCGCTAATCTTCTTAGTTCTTTCCCAAGGCATAGTATTTTTCACTAGTTCGGTCTATGTTCTATGATATGTCACATTCTTTGCTTTTAGTAAAATTGTGCTTTGTTTATTCTTTTCTTCCACTTTTGCCCTCAGCCTACTCTTTATTTATTTATTTTTATTCATTTTAATTTCCAACCACAGTTCTCCCTCCCACTTCTCTCACCTTCCACCTACCCGCTAACCTACTCCCTAATCCACACTTCCCAAAGGGTAAGATTTCTCATGGGGAGTCAGCAAAGTCTGGCACATGAAGCTGAGGCAGGACCAAGCCTCTCCTCATTTCATCAAGGCTGAGCAGGGCATCCCACCCAATGAAATGGGCTTCATAAAGCTAATTCATGTACCAGAGATAGATTCTGGTCTCGCTGCTAGGGGCCCCTGAGGTAGAACAAGTTACAAAACTGCCTCCCATAGGCCGAGGGCCTAGTGTGGTCCCATGCAGGCTCCGCAGTTGTCGGTTTAGAGTTCATGAGTTCCCATGAGCTTGGGTCAGCTGTCTCTGTAGATTTTCCCGTCATGATCTTGACCTCCTTTCCTCATATAATCTCTCCTCCCTCTCTTTGACTGGATTCCTGGAGCTCAGCCTGGTGCTTGTTCAGTCTACTCTTTAGTCCTTGTCCAGAAGTCTTCTATAATTAAAATGATATTTTTCTTTGCATTCTAAGACACAGATAAAGCTCAAATATAGCCAACATGCATTTTCTCTGGTGAAAATAGTTTTTAAGAGATTACCATTTCATTACAGTTGATGTAATGATATAACTTCCCTTTTTGAACACCTTAACTTTAGCATTATTTATATTAGTGTCATTTTGAAAGGGCTATGGATTTAATTTGTAAAAAAAATTTGGAGGTAATATTATTTTGATCTTTTTATTTTGAGATATATTTATTTATTTACTTATTTATTGATGTGAGTTCTCATTATGTAGCTCTGACTCTCTGGAACTTGTTATAGATCAGACTTGCCTAAAACTCAATGAGACTAGCCTGCCTCTGCCTTCTGTGTGCTGGAATTAGAGGCCTACCTATTATGCCTGGCCTATTTTTGAGAATGTATGAAGAGAAAAATCTCTTTCAAGTGTACTGAACTACTGATCACAGAGTTAAGAGGCAGTTACTGAGCAAATGGCTAAGGTAAATAGACTTAACTGGTCTCATTGTTACAAGGATTGGAAATCCTATATAACTAATGATCCACAGCAGAGCCAGGCTCTTCTACGATGGCTCTACACACTTCTTAATTATTGCCTGTAAGTTAACAATACCCCGAAGGAATAAACTACACCATCTTCGCAATATTAGCCACTCAGTCTAACTATGAAGGCCTTGAGTCTCTAGGTTGTAAAGACTGACTGAGTAGTTTTTACTGTCATTGTTTGGAATAAGAAATGCTATGAAGAAAACTTGGGGGGAAATTGTCGCATCATTTTACTCCTTTCTTCACTTGCAAATATGAAAGTATTCACAGAGCTACAGACAGCTTCATATAAAAGAATAAAAGAGTTATTCATAGGACAGACCCGGCAGTTTTATTAGTGCTCTTCACCAAGAAGCCTGAAGGAACACGTTCTTCCCTCTCTTGACTTCATTGTTATAGCAGCCACTCATGGTTTACCATCAACTTTGACCCATTTCTTTCTTCTTAGCAACTTTGCTTTGTCCTCATCCTCTGAAAGAGATTAAAATATTGGAACAAGAACCTTTTCTTTCTTCTCAACAGTGGGAAAGTGATTCGGCATGGTATACTGTGGGGCCCATTAAGGAAAATGTATAGAGTAAGCAAGCTTTGAGCTTATGTCCCTGATTGTCATTGAGAGTTACAGGTCCTTTGTGATGGTCTGAAAAAAAAAAAGAAAAGAAAGGATTATTTAAAAGACAATCTCTAGTTCAATATTGGCAGTAACATTAGGAGATATTTTAAATTGCCTATTTCTTCTGGCTGGAGAGTCCCATAGCTGTAGCAGGCGGGGGGGGGGGGGGC
>NW_026067949.1:14468111-14500112 GCF_014885135.2 Alexandromys fortis
TATATATATGGAGAGAGAGAGAGAGAGAGAGAGAGAGAGAGAGAGAAACTGATGAGGTGGGATTCAGACCTGTGCTTATAAAGACTTCTTAGATACCAGAGAGGATCATGTTTTCCTAGATTTCCAGCCATGAGAGTTGGTTCTGTGCAACATAGACAGGATCGTTTTGCTACTTCATACCCTGGTTTTGTTTTTAACTAATCTTCCAGTGACGATAGGTTGTTATTGATGGACATATGTATCATTTGAAAGCTATTTTGTAAGTGAAACATATTTTGCTAATTATTTGATTACGACGCATCTTGGGAAAATGCTGTATCTAAGAAGTCTGATTGACAGATTAGAATTTCTATCACATAAGAGGTTGGAATCCTTCAGTTTTAGAGCCAAATTCTCAAGTCATCTTTAATTCTCTTTACATTCTTGATTGTCAACTTCTGTTGAAATCATTGTGACTATGAGGAAAATCTTACCTAGTATGTGAAGAGATTCCCTAAATCACAACAAATCCCAAAGTGCTACCATAGAGTCCCTGCTTTCCTGTAAGCCACTTACCTGATGCTTCAGCAATGTATTTGAAAATGTCTTATATGACCATGGGCATGGAAGGCCAAGGTTGTTATCAGTCACATCGTTTGTCCTTAGGCAAGATCTCCCAGTCTGACCCAGAGCTAGCCGATGATGGAGCTCCCCCAGTCTCTATCTTTCCTTGCTAGAGTTACAGTAGGACATCACTCCCACCTGAGGCACTGAAGCCTGGTCCTCACATTTGTGAGCAAGTGTTTTACCTGTTGAGCAATCATCCCAGATTTTGTGCTATTAATTCAAATCCTAGTCCAAGATTAGGACTGACTGAACTGGCTTGTGTCTACAGATTGACCAGATTTTTGCCAGAGCATCTGGAAATAATAACTCATTGTTTTGAGAAGGAAACTACTAAAATACACCTTGCCATTTATTGCATGCTATGGAGTTGTGTGAAAATATAAAATTTTGAAATGAAGCATTGAACAGTCTGGAAATATAAAAGTAAACCAAGCTCTTGGACCATGTACCTCATTGTTTCACCAAGTTCTGGAACCGCTTTCTCACATTTTGCTCCTAAACTGGTCTCTTTTTTTTTTTTGTATGTATGTTTTGAGCAATTTAAAATGAAAGAGATTACACTCTGCATCACAGAGGCTGAAGATTTGCAGCATCCATTTTTAGACTTTGGAATGCTGCCCTAAGACTATGAGGAGAGGAAGTCATTCTGGACAGATGGAGGATGATACATGAAAAGGAAGAATACAGTGATGCTTCAGACAACAGTCAGCCTATATATGAGACTGAGGAGATGGATCACCTTGTCCTTTCTAGCTCAGCTGACTCCTTGCTTTATGAAACTACACAGTAAGTGAGTACAGGAGACAAATCTCAGCCAGCATGCATTATTCTGAGAAATAACTAATCAGTGCCTTTTAAGTCACTTAGTTTTTTGGTAGTTTATTAAAGGTATGTGATTAATTGATACACTCATCATGACTAGGGGATTAGTAAGGCGGGGGGGCCTGCTTCACAGAAAGATGAAGGAAGAAAAGTGGATTCTTGGCATCATTGTGTGAGTGGTTAAATCAGCCTTTGCATGAACTTGGCTCCACTCCTAGGTTTGGCGTTTCTGAGAGTCCGCTCCTTCCCCTGTTAATATCTTTGCTTTCATTGATTTTGTTCATTTTGTTTGGAATTTTTAGGAGATTGGAGAGAATGGTCTAAACTAATTATATTTTTTCAAGTTCTAATACATAACTTGCCTTATTCAGACACTGTGTGAGGGGCTAACTGCTGATGCAGAAGTGGTTTACCCCACTTGATGAATTCACCATGTAAGAGACAGAAACCAAAATCATAATGTTCAACATCCCCAAATCTGAGCAGGGAGAAACAGTAATGGCTTTAAGAATATCTTCATCTTATTCACTTATTAAATAAATAAGACTCCATGTGACTTATAACTTATATTAGTAGGTGTTGGTACATTTTAATAAAATAAGAACATTCCCTAGATGAAAAACCAATTCCATTTCCTGAGCAATTGAAGTTCTTTCAGAAAATTTTTGCCTATGCTTGTATCTTGAAGTGCTTTTTATATTTTCTTCCTCAAACAATTTCAGAGTTTCAGGTCTTGCATTAAGGCTTTTGATCCATTGGAATTGATCTTTGTTCAGAATGAGAGATAGAGCTCTATTTCCCTTTTGTTAGATGTCAACCTCCAGGTATGCCTTTGGCATCTTTGTGAAAAACCAGATGATTGTGGCCCTATGGTTTGTTTTGGGAGGTCGTTTATTTGGTCCCATAAATTGACATGTCTGTTTTGTTCCTGTTGATGCTGTTTTTGTTATCAAGCCTCTATATTATCAATTGAAATCAAGTATGGTGACACCTTTGTCATTGTTTTTATTTTTGTAATTTTCTTTTCTTGATTTCTAAACTCAAGCTCATTTAGTAGTAGTACTGTTTCCTCAGTCTATATAACTTTGTAGATATTCTTTCATTTATTTTGGTTATTATATTTATTCTATTGCAATAGAAGCAAATGCAAGAAATATTTAAATTCCTGTATTTTGTATAATGTATCTTATTACAGGATGTAGTTTTAGAAAGTTCCGTGGGCTGTTGAAAATGATTCTTGCTATTTAGATGGAATGTTTTGTAGATACAGTTCAGTCCATTTTACTTACAATGTCATTGAACACGGACAATTCTCTGTTTTGTTCTGGATATATATTTTGGTGAGAGGGGAGGGATCAGCAACTGGTTGATTTGCGATCACTTTTCCATCCTTCCAGCTTAACACTGTTTTTGTCTTTAAACATTCTTTCTTTTTGAAATTTAATTTAACTGTTTTAAAGGTTTCCAAATACTTTATTGCCATATAGGTACAAAAAGCAATTAGGCATCTTTCAGATCTTCTAAGCTTCAAGCATTTCTTTAAGATAGCATCCTGTTTGAGGGTGCTTCAGAAGCACATTTAAATTTCAAAAAAATTGTGTTCATATGCCAACTTGTAATGCAGGGAGATGTCTTCACAATATGAAAGTAACTTCTTCAGGTTTTCTGTGACTCTATTGGTAGGCTGATGTTGTTTATATTTTTTGGAAATGTCTTCAAATATATTGGGTCTTAGTAACTTTTGCTGTTTAAATTCTTCCAAGTAACTTAATTCTTCTTTAAGAATCCCTTGTTGGTAGAGAACTTCAGCCCAGTCAGGAACAAAGTCATAGACCTCATACAATATAAGCCTGGTAGAACCTAGGTAGAGCCATGATACAGTCCATTAGCTTCTGATGGCCCAAGTTGATAAGCATTGTGTTCTGACCAGTGTTCAGAAAATGAATCTGTAGTGTTATCAACTTGGTGAGCCCATTACAGTGTAGGGCTTGTCGCAGGCAAGAGTCCGTGCCATAACTCTCTGACTGCCTCTAACATCAGAGTCAGGGCTTTAAGCAGGGGCTGTTTGAGTTGGGCTCCATCCTTGAGGCTTTCCTCCTAGGGCTGAGACTCAATCAGCTTCAGCTGGATACAGCCCACTGCCTCATGATTGATTCTCCCCCATCTCCCGGCACATGCTGAAGCACAGGGCAATCATATTGTGCTTTTCGCTGTCTCCATAGCAGCAGCGTTTGATGTAGTCTAGCAAGGCTGTCTTCAGGATGACACTTGGATCTAGCTTCTTTCTCATCAGAACTTCAAAATAGTGCTTTTGGTGCAGCAGGTCAACTGTGTAACATCTCACTGTACCTTCCAATACCAGTGAGGAGGCATACCACCAGCCCATACTCGTCCTTTGGGAGCCAAGTGGTTATCAGTAAGCATCTGGGCAGCTTATAGGACTCTGATGATGCCCTCCATGTGGCATGTAAAGGAGAAGCAGTGATGGGCCAGGATCAGCAGCTCTCTGTGGTGCAGGACAACTCGCGGTGGGGTACGGAGGGACTCCTGTCCAGCAACTTCATGCCTACCAATGTGTGATCTTGACACACAACAGTTTACTGAAGAAGTGGTTGTTTTTTCTCTGCTTGTTTGAGAGGCTGCTTTTCTCCTGTTCCCTCTGATGGGCTCAGCAGCTCTCCTGCCACCTCTTCAGCCAACAAGTTCCAGCCACAGTGTTAACTCAAGGCCCCGGGTGCTGATAAAGACCTGGGCTTGTCTGCATCAGTCAGGCCACTGAGAAACCAAGATTGTTCACAGCATGGCTTCGCTGTCCCTGGCCCCAACATCAGTCTAACTCCTTGGCAAGTTCATACAGACAGAAGACCTGCCGGCAGTAGTTCTTCCCACGGAGGCACTTGCTTGGGAGAGCTCAGAGACTCCTTGCTACTTCATCAGTGGATGGCAACACTGGTCCTCAGACAGCGCAGCACTTGGGAGAAGAGCTCGGATGTCTGAGGTCTTCCATGCTGGCCTCTGTGGAAGCCAAGTCTCTATAGTGCAACACTAGCGCTACATCCTGACTACAGAAGTGGAAATACCGGCACACTCTGCTTGCTTCGTGCACACAACCACCATTCAGCAGGTGTCCGATCAGAACATTCAGTGATTCCCGCTCCTTTCCAATTCAGTGTGTTCTCACACATCTCTTTGGATCGATGACCATTAAGGCCTAAATATTAAGGTCTATGATGAGTTCAAAGCAGCAAGCTCGGAGAAAGAAAACTCATCGGCTAAGATATCAAAGGAAAGTTCACCACCAGCTGACATTTGTTGAGAGGGGCTAGGCTGGGTTTCCTCTGCGCCCCCTCCATGGGCATGCTGGGTAATGCGGCAGATCCAGGTCTGTTCCTCCAGGTGTTCTAGCTCTTCCCAGGGAACCGGCTCTTCCTGGGCAAGCCAGTGCCCCACCAGCGTGAACAGCAGGTGGCTCTCCTTGCTCCTCGAGGCCTTATTCAGCAGGATGCTCACTCACCACAGGGACCTGGCTGGAGAAGAAGGAAAGAGGCTGCTCTGTTGGAAATGGAATTTTTCTTAAAGTTTTCATGGCATTTTTTACCCCAGAAGTAAATTCTTGCGTGTTTGAGGGACCACTGCTGAGTGCGTTTTAGGGTCTCCATTTCCTGGGTTAGCTGTTCAATCACCAAACTGTCCGCAGGCAATGCTGCTAACTCTACCACTCTCCTGGCCACAACAAACTGTCCATCTGCCTTTAGCTTTACCAAAATAGACCTACACACATGCCGAAAATTCTCAGGGCTGTAGCTGATAATAACTGCAGGACTAATGGCTACAGGTGTATCCTTCAAGATCTGGCTGAGCACATACAGCTTCTGCACGTTTGGGCCATCAGAGAAGAGATGCTCTGTTCTGACAAGCAGCTGGAAGAGCTTCCCCATCTGACACTGCTGTGGCATAAGTTTCAATAGGAAACACACCTGATCCTTCATCTACGTGGCAGGTAGGACAGGAGGACCCTAGTAGTAGCTGTGTTCAAGCATCTCAAGGCTTTTCTGGAACTCCGCAAGCTTAACTTGGGCTTGCTCATAATTCCTGAAGAACATACACAGTTTGTGCATCTCCACAATCAATAGGAGGGGAGAATCCTTAATGAAAAGTTGAAAGCCTTGGATGAGGGCCCGGCTCTTCTGCCTTGTCAATACAGTTCTCCAGATAATGGACAGGTCCCCAATGCTCCTTGGATGATCCTCTACAGAAGCCTGGATGTGTCCCATTGCTCCAGCTTGTAACCCTATCATCTACAGAGGTGACAATCCAAACACATAGACAGGGGACAGCACTGGCACCCTGTCATTGGATAAAAATGTTTCAAAAGGGAAGAACTGGGCCTGGATTATACAGATGCACAAAGACCACAGATGGACATTCCCTCTGTTTCTTAGTGCAGGTCACTCAGAGAGCTTCCAAATGTGACACAAACTGATGGCTAAGCAAGGGACCATCATAACTTGTCTGAAGAATGTGGCAGTTAAAGGCCACAAAGGGTATGAGACTCCATTAACTAGCTAGAGTTCAATCTAAAAATCTTTCTCCAACGAGGGGGAGGTGGATGCCTGCCCAGCAGAGTGTTCTTGTCACGGCCAGCCAGCCAGCCAGTCAGCCAGCCAGCCAGGGTCTGAGAATTCTGTATTTATTTCAGTACCCCATTTATTAATTGAGATATT
The DNA here is from genome assembly GCF_014885135.2 of Alexandromys fortis. Lineage (NCBI taxonomy): Eukaryota > Metazoa > Chordata > Mammalia > Rodentia > Cricetidae > Alexandromys > Alexandromys fortis. The sequence continues at coordinate 14,474,264 of NW_026067949.1, forward strand.
TATAATTTTAATGTCTAATTTCTTGAGTTCTTTATATATTTTGGAGATGAGTCCTTTGTCTGATGTGGGCTTGGTGAAGATCTTTTCCCATTCAGTGGCTGACTTTGTGTCTTATTGACTGTGTTCTTTGCTCTACAGAAGCTTCTCAGTTTCAGGAGGTTCTATTTATTTATTGTTGTTCTCAGCGTCTGTGCTGCTGGGATTTTATTTAGGAAGGGGTCTCCTCTGCCCTTGCATTGAAGGCACTTTCTCTTCTATCAAGTTCAATGTGGTTGAATTTATATTGAAGTCTTTAATCCATTTGGACTTGAGTTTGGTACATGGCGATAGATATGGATCTTTTTTTTCATTCTTCTACGTGTTGAGACCTGCAGTTGTGCCAACACCATTTGCTGACGATACTTTGGTAGAATTCTGCACTAAAACCATCCAATCCTGGGCTTTCTTTGGTTGGAAGGGTTTTTGATGACAGCTTCTATTTCCTTGCAGTTTTAAGGTCTATTTAAATTGCTTATCTGGTCTTGATTTAATTTTGGTATATGGTATCTATCTAAAAAACTGTCCATTTCTTTTACATTTTACATTTTTGTAGAGTTTTTGTAGTATGACCTAATGATTCTCTGAATTTCCTCAATTTCTGTTGTTATGACCCCTTTTGATTTCTGATTTTGTTAATTTGAATGCTCTCTCTATGCTTTTTGATTAGTTTGGATAAAGGTTTGTCTATCTTGTTGATTTTCTCAAAGAACCAGCTCTTTGTTTCATTGATTCTTTGTATTGTTGTCGGTGTTCCTATTTTGTTGAATTCAGCCCTCAATTTGGTTATTTCCTGTTTTCTACTCCTCCTGAGTGAGTTTGCTTCTTTTTGTTCCAGAGCTTTCAGGTCTGCTGTAAAGTCACTAAGGTGAGCTTTCTCTGTTTTCTTTATGTGGGCACTTAGTGCTATCAACTTTCCTCTTAGCACTGCTTTAATGGTGTTCCATACATTTGGATATGTTGTACCTTCATTTTCATTGAATTTAAGGAAGTCTTTAATTTTTTTCTTTATATCTTCCTTTATCACAGGGTGGTTCAGTAGTTTACTGCTCAATTTCCAGGAGTTTGTAGGCTTTCTGAGAGTAGTATTTTTGTTAAATTCTAACGTTAATGCATGGTGATCCAGTAAGACAAAGGATGTTACTCCATTTTTTTTTTTTTTTTTTTGTATCTGCGGAGGTTTGCATTGTTCCCGAGTATGTACTCTCTGTTAAGTATCTGTCTGGTTGACCTGTCTATTGGTGAGAGTGGAGTGTTGGATTCTCCTACTATTAGTGTGTATGGGTTTGATGTGTGATTTAAGTTTTAGTAATGTTTATTTTACATATGTGGGTACCCTTATGTTAGGGGCATGATGTTCAGGATTGAGATTGCATCTTGATGAATTGTTCCTGTTATGCGTATAAAGTGTCCATCTCCATCTCTTCTGACTGATTATAGTTTGAAATCAATTTTGTTAGATATTAGGATAGCCATACCTGCTTGTTTCTTAGGTCCATTTGATTGGAAAACCTTTTCCCAATGCTTTACTCTGAGGTAATGTCTGTCTTTGTGACTGAGGTGAGTTTTTTGTATACAGCAGAAGACTGGATCCTGTTTTCATAACCATTCTCTTAGCCTGAGTCTTTTTATAGGTGAGTTGAGTCCATTGATATTAAGTGATATTAATGAGCAGTGGTTGTTAATTCTGGTTATTTTTTGGTAGTAGTGTTTATGTGTTTCTTTTCTTTGGGTTATGCTAATGGGGGCTTTTTTTCCTTTGCAGGTCTTAATATTCTTTTTTATTCTGTATGTTTTGTGTTTTGATTAATATATGGTGAGGGGACTTTTTTGATCCAGTCTATTTGGTGTTATGTAAGCTTCTTGCACCTTCATAGGGATATCCTTCTTTAGGTTGGGAAAGTTATCTTCTATAATTTTGTCAAACATATTTTCTGAGCTTTTGAGCTAGAGTTTTTCTCTCTATTCTAGTCCTATTATTCCTAGGTTTGGTCTTTTCATAGTGTCCCAGATTTCTTGGATGTTTTGTGTTAAGAATTTGTTGGTTGGATTTAATGTTTACTTTGACCAATGAATCTGTTTACTCTATAGTACCTTCAGTGCCTGAGATTCTTTCTTCGATCTCTTGTATTCTGTTGGTAGTACTTGTCTCTGTAGTTCCTGTTCATTTACCCGGATTTTCCATATCCAGAATTACCTCGGTTTGTGTTTTCTTTATTATCTCTATTTCAGTCTTCAAATCTTGAACGGTTTCCTTCACCTGTTTGATTTTTTTTTTTTTTTGAGTTTCTTTGAGGGATTTATTAATTTCTTGTAATTTTTTGTTTGTGTTCTCCTCCTTTCTTTAAGGGAGTTTTCATTTCCTTTTTAAAGGTCTCCATCATTTTCACAGTGTTACGTTTATAGTCGTTTTCTTCTACTTCTTCTGGGTGAGGATCAAGTCTTCCTGTTGTGTGACCACTGGGTTCTGGTGTTACTGCGCATCTTTTTAGGTTGTTGGATTCTTGCATTGTTACCTACCCATTTCTTCCTTCAAATGAGGCCGGCAGTATCTTTGCGTCTGTGTCCAATACTTTTTGTGACTGAGTGGGAGTTTTTCTTGGTCTGCTCTGTACTGTCAATGTCTGTCTCAGAAAGCTCCTGAGATCTCTATACACCTGCTCTTTTGGTCTTCTCTCCTGGTTTGCTCTCTTGGTGCTCTCTTTTAATCTCAGTGTTGTAGAAAGCTCTTAGTCCCAGTATTGGAGCAAGCTGTGTTTCAGCATTCCACTGAGGTTGTAGAAGGATAGGTGGTTTGGGGGACAGGGTGTGGTAGTTGTTTGGGTGGCAGCTGGATATGTCTGGGGTTGAGGGAAGCCTAGTCACAGGAAACTGCTGGCTAGAAAAGTCAAGGGAGTTCGGAAAGGGGTTTGGGATTTTGTCCCATTGGGAAGGTCCTAGAGAGTGAGGCATCCTGCTGTGTGGCTGTTCACTCACCTCTTAAGTCCCCTCAGTATTGGAACAAGGTATGTTTCGGAGTTCCACCGAGGTTGCAGGATGATAGGCAGAGTTGGGGGTAGAGTGTGGCTAGTAGCTTGGATGGCAGCTGGATGGGGTTGGGTTTGGGGGTATTCTAGCCTCAGGAAACTCCTAGCTGGCTGGCTAGAAAAGCCAAGGGAATTGGAGGAGAGATCTGGGTTTCCTACCACTGGGGAGGTCCTAGAGAGTGGGACATGCCACCATGTGGCTGTTCACTCACCTCTTAGGACCCCTCAGTATAGGAACAAGCTGTGTTTCTTGACATTTTATTTTTAATTAAATTATTACATGACTTTTCTATCCCTCTTCTCCCCCCAATTCCATATATACATGCCCCACTCTCTACCATATCTATGATGCTTCTCTTTAATTATTATTGTTAAATACATGTAAATATATATGAACATTTATAAATGAATAAGAGGATATATGAAGAAATACATAATTACAAACTTTTGAGGCCATTTAGTATTAATATGGAAGAGAGAACAACAACATACAGATTTTCCACAGGCTGAGTATTAGAGACACATAATAGAGTAAGTACAAAAACAAAGAATAACACAAACTCCAATGGGGTAACCTCAAAAACAAAACCTAAAGCATGACCATTAAGAGATATTTATTTAAAAGAGTGAAGATTCAAAAATCAAAATAAGAGTTAAAATGAATAAAAGAGGGAAGCAGTCCAGCAGGATGAGTTTTTTGATGAGGTTTAAGTTTATGGCTTCCCTGTAACGTCTCATGTAACAGATGGAGCATCTTCAGTTCAGACTTGTGAAACCAAATTTTCAGTTATGTAATGCCCCAGTGAATTTCAAACAAATTTCTGTTTGGGTCGAGTTTTGATCAGTCACCCATGGCAGCTTTGCCTTGGGTTTCTTCCAGTCCTCATCATGGAATGCTTGTTTTTCATTTAGACATGGTCATCGTACCTGGGCTCTGGCTGCCTCTATCAGCATCAAATTATATGGTCTGCATGTCATTTCAAACAGGCCAGTTTCTATGTGGTGATTAATGGTTTTGGCACTTCTGAGATGAGTACAGGACAGTGCGGACCATGCATACATAGCTCTTTCCAGTTGGTGGTTTACTACACTGTAAGCTCATTTGGTTTTTGTATTATAGATGGAAATAATTTTGTATCTGAATTTAGAGACTAATATTTCAAGAGCATAATGAGTCAGTCCAGTCATTACTACAAATAACAAGTGAAACGAGTGGGCAGAAAATAGAGCAGAATTCTTAACTATATTAAAATGTTGGTTTATATGTTTCAGAGGGAAAATTATAATTGTCTTTGGAAACATCTGTCTCTAGCTTTCATTATTTGATTAAATCCTTAAAAATAAATTTTGACTTTAAACACCCTGATTCTAAATATTGACTTAGAAAGTATCTCACTTCTGAAAGTATTTCTAAGTATGACATCAAGTAAGAGGAAAACAAAACTAAGGTATTAAAAATACTGATCTAATCATCTATGGAAATGACTAATGTAAAGTGAATAAATTATTGCTATAAAGACCCAAAGTTTCATTTTACTGTAAGAAATAATCAGAATAGAGTATAGTATAAATCTCCTGTAGACTTTTGATTAAATATTTCCAGGCATCCCAAGAGCTGTTCATTTACTTATTAAATTTATTGAGTACCTACAATATGTCATGCCCCACGCTGAAAGGAATAAAAAATGGTAAATTTTCTCAGGGAGCTCATAATCTCAGAGAAGAGCCAGGTGGTATTTCAGGCTACACAATAAAGTGACTTAGAATAATGAGAATTAGCCAACAGCACCGGACAAAGGCATGAAACTAATTAAATGTTCTCTTCCAAGGGAAGTGCCAGCCATACTGTACAGAGTTGCTACCTTGACTAATCGGGGATGCCATTCATGCAGACCTGATTTTTTGCCGCTAGTTGGGAAAATCTGTTTATGAAGTTGAAGTACACCTGATAGAGAGACACTAGGACTGATCTCCAATATCTTGCTTTTCTGTCCTTTCAGTAACCTATTGGGATTGTACTTGGGGCCCCCTTTGGGTAGATGAGACAAACTGTATAATCTCAGTTCATAAACTATGAACAAACTTTGTTATGCACTGCAATATGGTAATTTTAGCTGATGTAATAAATATTTACAGAGAATTTTCTCTGGCTTAGCAACCAGCAATATTCAATATGGTTTTGGGTGTTAAGAAGATATGCTCTGTGGGTGGGTGCTGATCTATTGGGAGCTCACCAAGGCCAGCTGGACGGTGACTGAAAAAGCATGGGATAAAACCGTACTCTCTGATCATGGCGAACAATGAGGACTGATGAGAAGCCAAGGTCAATGGCAAGGGGTTTTGATCCTACTTCATGTTCCGGCTTGGTGGGAGCCTAGCCAGATTGGATGTTCACCTTCCTAGACATGGACGGAGGGGGGAGGACCTTGGACTTTCCACAGGGCAGGGAACCATGACTGCTCTTCGGATTGGAGAGGGAGGGGGAGAGGAGTGGGGGAAGGGGGAGAAGAGTGGGGGAGGGGAGGGAAATGGGAGGCTGGGAGGAGGCGGAAACTTTTTTTTTCTTATTCTCAATAAAAAAAAAGAAGATATGCTCTTAGTGATCTTCATGGTCAGTGGAAGGTTTATGCCTTTTATTACTCAAATAGATCAATTAATTATGAGTGAAATGGAGTGGTTTATGAGCTCTTATAATTGCTTATGTATATGAATTGAGTGTGAATAAGCACAGAACTTATGAAGTGCTTGTTCCTTATCTCTGTCCTAATACTTTATTTCTTTACTTAATTACCAGTACTAGTAATGTGCAGTCTCTCTGAGTAGACCTTTGAGGCTAAACATATGTTCCCATACATGTAAACTTTTAAGAAAATGAAGTGTTTTGCTTTATTTTTCTGTTTCTTTAATATAGAATTGTTCACATGCTAAATTATAGAGTTGCTTGTGAGTTCTTTAGTGCTTGGAGAATATGATGTCCTAAATATCTTAAAACCAGAAACTTTCAAGACCTTAGGGAATATGCTTCACCTCATTGTAAGGGTGACATGTTAATAGAATTATATAATTATAATCCTATAAAGTTGATAAAAGTGGGAATTGGAATATAGAAGACAAACTGATCTAAAACTATTGAGAGTAGGTGTGCCTGCTTTCTCTAGATATTTAGAGATTATAAAAGATGGTTGGTTCTGTATTCTCAAATAAAATTTCCTTAGGGACTCTCTCTATGGAGGACACTTTCATTTCCAATGTGACTTTCCATAGTAGAGATCCTCTCTCTTTATTATGGAAGTTCTTGATGCTGTTTATGAACCATTGTTTTAGTTATGGTATGAAATGCTATAGTTTCACGTTATGTTCTCAATGATTAATCTTTCCAGAAATGCAGAGAGGGTGAGTGTCTTCCCCTAAGGGTGTGACTATAAATTTCTGTAGTGTTCATGTAAAATAGAGTTTGACAACAAAGTGTAGCTTAGGGAATAGCAACAATGGCAATTCTGAAGGTTTCTTTAGGTAAAGACATTAAAATAGGTATTTGATGCTTCATCAACACAGTCATGTATAGAAAATGAAGTCTGAGAGAACTAGAGTCCCACATCCTTGCTACTTCTTGGAAACATATATGGCATGCTAGGAGTCATATTGATTCATTCAAGATAAAATTATGATCTCAATATTAATGACTTAGCTAAGAGATTCCATTTATTTTCTTTTCACTTCAAATCATTATAACTTGGTTGAAATAGCTGAGACTGTAGCTGTAAATGAAATCTAGAATGCGATTTATCTACCACAGAGATTTGAATTTAAAGTTTTAGTAATATCTTCTCAATTCACTTACAGAGTATTTTTGTTTTAATGGTATTTTTACTTTCTCTTTTGATTCTATTTTCCTTCATTTATTTAGCAATGGGAAACTCTAACCTAGAAAACTGAGATCCCAAAGGCCAATGGGGAAAAAAAAAATATCTGGCCATTCAATTGAGGAACTCAGGCTGGTGGGAGGCACTGTTTTAAATGTTGGGAACACTGCTGTGTTACAGAAGGATGATGGCTGGGATGAATTAAAATAAGTGGGGTTTTTAATAATTTCTTTTTGAGGAGAAATTCTTTTCTGTTTGGGGTTAATATGTGTACTTAGATTTCTGTGCTTTTGGAGCTTTATATCATTACACACTAAAGCCCCAAAGCACAGAAAAACCCGCAGTTATTATGCACAAATTTATACCTAAGGCAATCTGTTTTGTATACACATTCAAGCTGATTGGCACCAGTCCTTTGTGGGACATTGATAGCCAAAAGAGTCTATGATAAAATAATAACGTATTCATTCTTATGTGCAAAATACTAACCATAATGGTTGTCATGACACAAACACCATTAAAATACATATCCTGAAATGATGGGATATGAAGTTCTCCAGTTCCCATGCTGATCTACATTTTTTAAAACAATTTCTGGTTTGAACAAATTATAATATTTTCTAAAGAACATATTACCTGTTCTCTTGGAAACCTAGATGATCTGCACTGTCAGATTTTATTATTATTGTGACAGATACTTCGGTGTATAAATCTTAAACTAATGAAAAATGTCACCTTCTTTATGAAGCGAAGTGTTTAAAGTGCACCAGCCATTCTTTATGACAGACATTTTTTCCAAAGGCTTGGGAAGAATTACATATTAAAACACTTTGTATATGAAACTCTTACCATTTATATCAACCGCCACAGTGCATAAGCTAATTGTCAACCACTTTTGAGAACTAAGTGGTTTTTTAAAATTGCTTGTCGAAATGAAAGTCTAAAAATGCCAAGCAATATCTCTGAGCATTTCTCTCTGTACCAAGGATTTTCTTCTTATTTATTGGCATATTATAAAAAAAACAAACAGAAAAGTAATGTAGGAACTTGGGGAGAAAAATAATGTTTTCTACGTCTTTTAAACCATCACAGGCATAGGAACTAGGGAATAAGCTAGTCATAGGTCGTCTTGGACTTTTTAATGAAAGTAGCAGTTATGCCTTTTTAGGGTAAGCAAAAAACTGATAGAGTGTTTCTCAAGAAGCCATGTGCATAAGATCACTTGGGTATTTAGTTAATCACAGATTCTTTTACTGTGTATTCAGAAATGCTGATTTGAAAAGTTTCTAGTGGGACTCCAGGGTAATTTTAATGCAGTTATTTCTATATAGGCATTTACATAAAGAATAATGTGAAATGCTTGGATGTATTATTATGTGATACACAATAATGCATAACATAATCAAGAGAAAAAGAATATCACCTGAGTATATAGGAAACTGAATTTTCTGTAGGTTAAAGAAAGTATGTATTTATATAATACATGCATGTTTTCTCTTTTAAAATAGGCTTACTAATAAAATACATGATTCCCCATGGGAAAATGCAATAGAAAAGATCTCCCGAGAAAACCGAAAGCATAAGGGTGGGGGGAAGTGGAAGAACAAAACGGGGAAGGAGGGGAGAAGAACTTGAGGGTATGAGATGATACTGATGGGAGAAGGACTGAGAAGGAGAGCAAGGAAAGAGATACCTTGATTGAGGGAGCCATTATGAAGCTAGCAAGAAACCTGGCACTAGAGAAATTTCCAGGAATCTGCAAGGATGACCCCAGCTAGACCCTAAGCAATTGTGGAGAGGGTGTCTTGCCCTCTAGTCAGATTGATGACTATCTTAAACGTCAGCATAGAACCTTCATCCAGCAACTGATGGAAGCAGATGCAGAAATCCACAGTGAAGCACTGGGCTGAGCTCCCAAAGTCCAGTCGAAGAGAGAGAGAGAAGCAATAATCTGAGCAAAGGGATAAAGAACCTGACGGGAATACCCACTGAAGCAGCTTACATTAGCAGTGAACTAATGGGAAGTCACTGTCTCGGGACTGACAGTGGGGAAACCAGCATAGGACCAAACTAGCTCTTCTGAATGTGGGTGACAGTTGTATGGCTGGGGCAGACTGTGGGGCCACTGGCAGTGAGACCAGGATTTATCCCTACTGCTTGCACTGGCGTTGTATAACCCATTCTCTTTGGAGGGATAACTTGGTCAGTCTAGATATAGTACAGAAGGCCTTGGTCCTGCCTCAAAGCAATGTGCTAGTCCTTGATGACTTCTCATGGGAAACCTTACCCATTCTAATGATGGAGGATAGGCTGGCAGAGAAGGTGGAAGGAGTGGAAGGTAGGAAGGGAGTGGGAACTGGGAGATTGGTATGTAAACTTAGAAAACTAATTTTTAATAAATTAATTAAAAATAGATTTACCATTATTCCAATTATATAAACATTTAAGTATTTTTTTTTACTTTTGAGGTTATAATGTAATTACATTATTTCCCCTTCCCTTTATTCCTACTAACCCATCACCTAAACTTTTTCAAATTCATGGCCTTTTGTCATTAATTGTTTTTACACACACACACACACACACACACACACACGGTATCAAATAAGAATTGGTACCCTCTTCCTTGGGAAAGACTATTTTTTTCCCCATGGTATTAGCATTCCTTAGTTGTTTGTAGTTCTTTGTGTGTGAATGTCCAAATACTAGGCATGAGAAGCCATCCGAGCTGCTGAATAGGGCTGCCCAAGAGATTGCTAAAACATTACAGGCTATTGCTGTTGCCTTGGTTGTCCCCCACCTTGCACAGCTGTAAGGTAAGTCCACATTGCTAAGGACACTGTGCACTTCAAGTACAGGACCCAGAGGCCCTTGAGTAGGAACTGACCTGAATGCCTCCTCCCTGACAACTAGCATTCATGGTACCAGAAGTCAGCATGCAAGCATCCAGTAAAGGAAAACAAACAAGAAAGCTACAGAGCTATGATGGCTATGAGCCACAGGGTGGACCAGTAAAACCATAACCCTAAGAGTGCTATAGTGGCACACAGACCTTGGCAGTCACAAACAGCTCTCTATTTAGACTTAAGATCTACTCTACAAGAGGGAAGTCGTACTTAGTTCTGAGAACGTAGGCAATTGTCCGATTAATTGAAAAAGTATAATCAAAATTATCTTCATATAAACTCATGCTTGTCTTTTAGGGTGAGTGTCTTGAAGCTGCTCTGTTACATGACATATTAGGTATTAAGCTACCTTCGTACCACTCTATTATAGTCATCCTTTGGTGTGTTATGAGACTTCATTTTTCTTTCTTGTTTCTATAGGCTGACTATCAGCGATGGTAGTGAGTTTTCTCTATTAAAGCACGTTTCAATAGGTCCAGTAGAATCAAAAACCCGTTGCCATTGTTCTTGAGGTCTCAGTAGTCCTCCTTGTCCGCTATGTTCAGCGAGACCGGTTTTGACACAGGCTTTTTCAGACCCAGGCCAGCTGGCCTTGGTGAGTTCCTGATAGAACATCCCCATTGTCTCAGTGTATGGGTGCACCCCTCGCGGTTTTGAGTTCCTTGCTTGTGCTCTCTCTCCTTCTGCTCCTGATTTGGACCTTGAGATTTCAGTCCGGTGCTCCAATGTGGGTCTCTGTCTCTGTCTCCTTTCATCGCCTGATGAAGTTTAATATTCAGGAGGATGCCTATATGATTTTCTTTGGGTTCATCTTCTTATTTAGCTTCTCTAAGAACCCGAATTATAGGCTCAATGTCCTTTATTTATGGCTAGAAACCAAATATGAGTGAGTACATCCCATGTTCCTCTTTTTGGGTCTGGCTTACCTCACTCAGGATAGTGTTTTCTATTTCCATCCATTTGCCTGCAAACTTCAAGAAGTCCTTGTTTTTTACTGCTGAGTAGTACTCTAATATGTATATATTCCATACTTTCTTCATCCATTCTTCAATTGAAGGGCATCTAGGTTGTTTCCAGGTTCTGGCTATTACAAACAATGCTGCTATAAACATAGTAGAGCATATACTTTGTTGTGTGATAAGGCCTCTCTTGGGTACCTTACTAGACCTGGATGGAGGTGGGTGGTCCTTGGACTTCCCACAGGGCAGAGAACCCTGATTGCTTTTTGGGCTGACGAGGGAGGGGGACTTGATTGGGGGAGGGGGAGGGAAAGGGGAGGCAGCGGTGGGGAAGAGACAGAAATCTTTAATAAATAAATAAATAAATAAAGCACATTTCAAGAATTCTTTAATGATGCAATAGGTTTTTTTTTTTTTTTTTTGCAGAGAACTTGTGACCCATTTTAAATACTATTAAAAATACAATGTTCTTCTGTTCTCACTTTAGGACACCAAAGAAGGATGAGCATTTAGGCCGCAACTATGAACACAAAAAAGCATACTTTTCACTGCTCCAGGTCAATTTAAAAGAGTGCAACATAAGTCTGGTGCAGCGGGACACACTTTTAATCCCAGCAAGGTGGATCTCTGTGAGTTTTAAGCCAGTCTGATCTAGATAGTGAATTCTAAAACAGCTTGACTACCTGTCTGGAAAACCAACCAACCAACCAACCAACCAACCAACCACCCAACCAATTAACCAACCAATCAACACACCTGAGGGCAATATAAAGCAGCTGATTCTTATTGAATTACCCTAAGATAAAATACCCAAAATGATATTCACCATGGAGACAGTACTTTTGATCCAAGGAAAGCAGTAAGATTTAGCAGGATTTCATACTGAGTATCAAGCGATTATTAGCCCATGGGTTTCCTTCTAAAATGTTATTTCATGGTTATATGGTAAACATTGCAGACCAAACTATCACTTTGAAAGGTTTAAGATATTTACTTAATTTTTTTTTTGGTTTTAGTTATTTGTATGGGTATATGTCTGTGTCAGTATCTGCCATGTCTTTAAGGGTGACTGTGGAGAGAAGAGAAGATGGCTTAGGATGCCCTGAACCTTGAGTTCAACTGTGAGTCAACAGTCTGGGTGCTGGCAATGAAACTCAGGCCCCATGGAACAACAAGAATGTGCATAACTACCAGTCAGCTTTCTAGCCCTTTAAAGGGAAGTTTTTGAAGGGAAGGGTGCGTAAAACCTGTAGACTTGATTGATAAAGCCAAATCCAGCTTATTTCTTTGTTGTAGTGACTAAATTTGCTCTTTGCTATCTCCTTCAAATACATTATGCATTTTGGTCGCTCTTGTACCCTGTGGCCTCTTTTCCCTCACCCCTATCATCCTCCACATCCTCCCCACAGGCCCCTGTCTTAAATCCAGGTTCTCATTTTTACTATTTATATCTTATTTTAATTTTATTCTACAAAATTTCAAACTCTGTATTTCAGAAACTAATTTGCCTCTCTAATGTATCTTTCCTTTTAGATCTATTGATTGCAGGTAACAGTACATTATGTTAGACTATTTTCGAAGTCCTACATATTTCTAATTATTTTTTAAGAAATAATTCTTGCTCGTCACTAATTATTTTGGCATGCAAATCACAAGCCTATAACCGTGAATGAAGATGATAGAAATTTATTTTGATCACTCCAAGTCTTCTTAATTTAGTAGAAGTATGATAAAGCTAGCCTTGAAAAATTACTGCTTAATACCTCTCATTGATCTCACTCTTTTATGGGAAATCAACCTCTAAGAGCAGCTGGCAAATTCACAGTGGCCATTCTTTGTTCTAATCTCAGAGCAAGGACTCTGGAACTTCCTTCTCATTTGTACACCACATTCTCTTTTGATCTAGCCCCTTATTTTACCTCCATATGAACCCACCTACAGAAGCCACCAATAGTGTTTTGTTTATTATTTCAGTGCTTCCTCTTCATATAAGGAATTAACTGTGAATTTTATAGTAGTTGATTTAAAGTCATTTTGATATAAACCCAAATAACAGTTCGAGTTGGAGTTATATTACCCTTGAATATATACTTGTGCATACTTATTTTGCTATATCTCATGGAAGTAAGGTAATCCACATTTACTGCACACATAAACATATAAGGATATCCTATTTTCTGAAAGAGACTTGAGTTAATGACATGTCTTATTCCTGTAACAGAATACCTCACTGAAGTAACTTTAAAGAGCAGAGTTTATTATGGCTTAGCCTTTGGTACAGTCCACTGTAGGAGGAATGGCACAGTAGCCGATGACTTGCTAATGACAGCAGAAGCATTTGTGATACAGTGTTCACCTGGAAAATGAGAAAGGTCAGTTGGAAATGAGATTGAACTATAGCTCCAAAGACATGCCCCTTAATCACTCGTGTCTTTTTGTTAGCTCCACCCCCTAAAGGTTTCACAACCCCTAAAATAGCACCATCAGCTTGAGGACCAAATGATCAAATACACACATATTTGAAGGACACTTCAGATTCAATCTATAAAAGAATCAAAGCCTCCCATCCTTTCTCTGTTTTCTTTTATCCCCACTGGTGGCCCAAATGACACTAAAAGAAGCCATATTTTTTCAGGCTGAATTTCTAGGACAAGAGATAATGCCTTACGAATATTGGAATGGTCAAGGACAAAGCAAGAATAGGCCCAATATGCCAATCGTTTAAGAAAAGATAAAGAAACCATTGAGGCCTGATGTATTATTTACTCTTTGGTTGCTATGATCAAACACCACTGCCAAGGCAACTTTTACAAGAAAGCTTTTAATTTGGAGTAAACTCCAAATTTCAGGGCTTTAGAGGTCATGATGACAGAAAGCGTGGTAGTGTGAATGGCTGAGAGTTTACATCTCAGATCATAAGCAGGAGACAGAGAGAGGTCTTCAAAATGGTACTAGTCTTGGAAACCTCAGATCTCACCCCCAGTGGCACAAGTCCATCAATGTTACATTTCCTAATTCTTCCTAAATAGTTCCAACCACTGGGGACAAATGCGAGCCTATTGGGGGCCATTCTTACTCAAATCTCCACACCTGGTAAGGTGAGTCATTAGGTCAAGGCAGTCTACATCAAACCTGAAGATCAGAGATTTATCCCTAAGACATAGACAGTGAAGAAAAGAAGCTGTAGCATGATATGCATGTTCAAATACAACATAAATAAAATGCAATATATAAAAAGAAAAAATCTTAGAACTATGGAAAAACATGTGGAGAGGACAAAGGTGAGTTCCGCTACCGCGAAAAAGTAAAATGCAAAAATGTGAAAAGAAATATCGCAGTGAGGAATGGCAGAGATCTTAGTATTTGGACACCTGAGTTCAGTGTTTCTGAGCAAGTATTAATGATGTCATTAATAGCTCATGATTATTACGTGACTTTATATCAGACCCTGTGTTTGTGCACCCGAAAGACAAGGGACTTTAAACTCTTCATACACATGTGCTCTGATGTACAGAATATGCATTCCACATTATTTTTCGTGTTCTTGGAATGCTATTTCTTCATATTTCTGCTTGTGAAAATTTGACTTATCATGTAAAACCTACCTCTTGTTTAAAGTTCCAGGCTTAACTCACCCTTCACAGACTCCATGTCCCTGGCATTTTGTGTAGTTTTAAAGCATAGAACACTGCACTATATATTTGAATGCAAGAGTTTATCAAATATACCCCATATAAGCCCAGACTTGAGCCTAACAGCATGCTTTAAGGATGGATGTCATTAGCTGTTTTGAATTGAAGGAGAAATGACAGCCTATAGACTTATTTATTTTCTCTACAGACAAAAATCCCTTGATAGAAAAACAAACTCAAAACCAATATGAGAGTAGCCACAGCTTTGTTTCCTGGAGGGTACATTTGTTTTCCTACTGTTATTTCTATGAATGTGTCAGCTCCAAGGATGAGGAAGCATGGATTCTGAGTTCTTTACAATATATGCTTATGCAGAAAGGTAAATAAGACATTAGCAAGTTGGATGAATAGCTGGGTTCTGCTTTTCTGGTAGCATTATGCAGACATGCAGATCTCAGATCTTAGCTATGATTCCCCATTATAATAATAGTTATTTTTATATGTGCTTAATAAAGGTGTTGTGAGACGAATATCCTTAAGATGTGAGAGATATTAAATTGTTTATATGTAAATTTTCTATTAATACCTTATTTTCAGGCCCTTTACTTAATACTTGTTTTCTTTTACCTTGTCTTCAGAATCTATAAATTTTTCTGTAAGCAGCATTTTTATATAGAAGTAAACAGAAAAACATTCCTCATCTATTCCTAAGACAGGAAGCAAATATAAAGAAATCAGTTCCTGCCAGGCGGTGGTGGCGCACGCCTTTAATCCCAGCACTCAGGAGGCAGAGGCAGATGGATCTCTGTGAGTTCGAGGCCAGCCTGGTCTACAAGAGCTAGTTCCAAGACAGGCAAAAAAAAAACAAAAAAACCGAATCAAAAAAAAAAAAAAAAAAAAAAAAAAAAGAAAATAAATCTGTTCCTATTTAATTGTGTGATTATAATTTAGAATTAGTGGTATTAGAGTGTTTATGTATACATATATATTTAAATGTATATATACATACTATGTATATATATTTATAAACTCAAAATAAAACACATTTTAGACACTTTATGTGAAGAGTTGCAATGGGAAATTGTGTAAGAGAGGAGGGCAGTTTCTAAAATCTGTTTTAGGGCTTTGGCTGCCCTGATTTTCTTGAGTAGTCCATTTTTGGGGTGCTCATGATATATGAAACAATACCACATACAGATCATACATGCTGCCGAGGAGTGTTAAGACCTTATTCCATATGTGCTGGTCAGCTTCCAGTTACCATAACAAAAACCTTGAGACAAACAATTTAAGAAACAATACTTAATTTCGTTGGGTGGTTCCCAGTGTAGCAAGCCAGCATTAGTTGGCTTTGTCACTTTGAGTCTGCATTGAAGCCAACATGGAAATAGATTGGGAAGAAAGAAAGATACTCTCAGTATGTCAGCTAAGAAAAGGGAGAGGAAAGGACTAAGGCTCTGGGGTTCCCACATACACTTCTACCAAGCCTTATCTCCTGATATTGTCACTACTTTCTGAAGGTGTGGCAGGATGACAACTAAGCTATTATTAACACAGGACACTTGGGGACAGTCTAGTTAAAACCATAGCACCATTCTTGAGTAAAGAATGGAAAACAATGAATTTGCCTGCTCTGGAAGACTGAAGGAGGTGCCTTCTCAGATTTCCTGTGGATGGTGATAAAATACCAAAACATGAAAGCACAATGTGCTTCTCCCTAACTGTTCTATTTAGCCAAGGATTCTTAAGGAGAAGGTGGAGTGGACATTGATTCATGTACACAATGAGGTCTGGCTGAAGCAATGAAAAGAGACAAATCACTAATACATATATCAATATCAGTAAGTCAAGTAAAAATTACATTCTATGAAAAATATGTAACACAAGAATATATAGGATATAACTCTACCCACCAGCAGGCAAAGCAAAGAGACATATTGTTTATATTATACTCTAGAGAGCAGCAAGGCTTATGATGCCATCATCAAACTCACACTGGAAACTTTAAAGATATTTAAAAATTCTATTATTAAAGCAGGGTAGCTTTGGTATAAGAGCTCTTCCTTCTTATTATATATATATATATATAGTAATTTTTTATTACAAATACTACATTGTAAGTAATTAAAATGATTTATCAAGGAATCATATACATTACAATGATTTTTTTCTATAGCTGGAATCAATAACATTAGACCTGCCAGTCAGTATATTCCTATATCTGTAGCGCTCTCATCTTTGTGTGCCTCTTGCTTCATTCCTAATCATTTTAACACCATAGAGGCACTCCAGTTATTTGATAATAGGCTTTAGTCTTAAAAATAAAAAGGTGTAAGAAAAATAAAGAGGAAAATAATGGCCCTGGAGAGAGTTGAAAAATTAAATTTAATCATGATTAAAGCATTCAGCAATAGTAATGTAAAAATCATCCACAAAATGTATACATCTTACCAACATGAAATGTAAGCCAGTTTGGAGAACTTGGCCATGCTGTGATAGGATCAAATTATCATATTGTCTTATGTTTTCAGTCTAGAATTGAGCAAAAATATAGAAATTGGTGAAGAAATTAAAAAAATTGAAATAAGAAGGAAGGCATTCAAGGAGAACTGGAATAAATCATAAATAATTCCCTTTATAATTAGGAAGATTAAAAAAGAGAAAAGAGAAAAGATGCACAACACAGGCTACCCTTCCAGAGGACCCTGGTTTGGTTCCCTGAACACAGCTAGCAACTCACAGCTGCCTATGACTCCAGTTTCTGGCCTCTGTGAGCACTGCACATCCATGGTACACAGACACACATGCTGTGAAAGCACCCATATACATAGAAAGAAATAAACAGATAAATAAATCTTCTTCTTTAAAAATTCAAGGAAAGGGAAAGACCAAGGGAACAATTATGAAAATAATAAAAGAAAATTATCAGAAATGAATACGTTCAAACTGGAAAGTTCTACCTAGTGTTTGTATGTGTGGGGGAGAGGGAATGAGTTTATTAAAATGCCACATTTACAATGTTTGATGTTTCATGTCCATAGATGAAGCAAAATGCCAGAAAACCCTTGGACAGAAAAAATATAAACCTATCATTAAATAAAATATAATCATACCGGAGCCAATATTTTCAGCCAAATTCCAAGTACAGAATACTCTGTAAAAAAGGTTTTAATAGTCTAAGCTCATTGAATTGGGATACTGGTCTAGTAATATGGGATTTTGATTTTTTATATTCTTTTCCCATGAGTTTTTATGAGATTCTCCACTAGGACAGGTGGGAGGAATCAAGAAACAAAAGGGGATTTATAAAATTAACTAGCACTCCTAGGAGACTGACGATGTAAGATCCTAGGAAAACAGGCATGAATCCACCCAACAAGTGACTCAAGTGGGTGAGAGGAGGGAGCCCCCTTTAAGGCCTGTATGTGGGAAGTGAAAGGGATCATAGGTTTGAAAATCTAAATATATAATGAAAAGAAAATATCCACGCTGCATACAAATCTTAGAGCAGATTAAGTAAGCAGAATCGCAGCACCACAATTGTGTCTGAATTCATTGTCCTATTAAAAGTCTGTTAACATAAACATTGCTCACATATTTTCCAACATGAAGCCAAAGGAAGGCAAACATTCGGCATTTAATGCTGTCCTTGCAAAGCTGCGAGTAACTGGGAAGTTTTGCCACTCATATTGTCTCACACATTTAACTTACATCCTTGTTCTTGCGGCTTTAATCATCTGTGCAAAGTTTCCGACTAAAAATAGGCTGTTTTATGTTTTAATGAATAATGGAGTCAACTGAATGAAATGAACATTTTCCCCCACAAGACAAAGGAGGTTTCAGTGAAGAGAAATATGGAGCAAGAAAGCCAATGCCAGTGAAAACATAGAGTGTGTCAAGGAAAGTGTCTACTTTATTCTGATCATGGAAAATTAAAATGTTAACAAGGAACAAGAAGAGAGACCCAGGGAACAAGGAGGGAAACATCAAATATTTGCGTTCAGCAGTTCTTTTAATACATATTGATCGAATGTCTACTTTGTCTTAGGCAGGACTCAAGGTACCAATGTTTAAATTCCAAATAAAATGAGCAAACATTTCCATTCTCATAAAGTGTGACCCTAGAGAATAATAAGAGCGAGCATGAAACACTCTGATTATATACACGCCAGGCATCGTTCAAAGCATTTTTAACATGGGCTTTCTGATCTGTGGGGCAGGACCAGACTCTGTGGTGAATGTGAGATACTTCAGAGAAATGACTGAAGGCAGGTCTTTTCCCCAACTCTTCATTGGGATGGAACGGATTGTGAACTGCTTAATCCCTGTGGTAACCCATCGCTTCTACCCATCTGAGGCATTTCCATGGTGGTGTGGACTCAGAGGTTTTACGTTGACTACTCCCACTCCCATCTCAGTTTCCTTATAATACTGTAAATTAAGGCTAAACAAAAAACTAACCAACCAAACAAACAAAAAAAAAAAACCACAGTATCACAATAGCTCAGTGGAGCAAAGGACCAAACTTTATTTCTAACCTATTTCATTTGCTCTTTTGGGGCTTTTGTGTGGCCCAGTGACTCTGAGAAGATTAATGGGGCTTCATCACTTGGAACATATATCATCCTCTGTTACTTTAGTGGGAAAAGACACATTGTAGGAAATTCTTGGGGGGGGGGGTTGGTGTTCCTTTTGGATGAACCTCACATCCTTTCTGCTGGTATTTTATTGGTCAACCCCTTCAGATACTTCAGAAAACGTATGTTGAGCAGAGATGAGTGTTCTTGCTATAGTTCTAAATGAGGAGGCCTCACCAAAACTAAACTACAAAAACAGAAAATCTGAGAGTTCCATTGTGTCTTCTGGATAGTACATGCAGTGAACCATTAGAAAATTATGGTAAAATGGTACCAACAGGAGAAATGAAGCTAGACTCAGAATATAAAAATGATCAGAGTGAAATTTTCTGTAAGAGACAGGCAAAGTGCTTGAATTACCAGCTGGATGGAAGTTTCTAGTCCTGTGCCAAGTCCGAAAATATCCATCTAAAAGTTCCATCAAATCCCAAGATCACTATCTAAGATTTACAAAACACCCTAGGGATGGTTAAGTTAGAGTAGTACCATGTGACCCTGTGATGAATTCTTACAATCTTCTTCACCATAAACTCTCCACTCCATTTCCAGATGCTGCAAGATGCATTTTTAGGTGAGTTAGTAGCATAGAGGAGCATGATTTAATCAGTGTGTACTCTTACTCTCCCTTCAAAAAAAAATCATTGTGCTTGATACTGATAGTTTTTGGATAATAGGTTGTTTTCCCCCTCAGCCATTAAAAAACATTTTGTTTAGGAACATGTCTTACCCAACATGACGCATTTGTACTGAGTAATCCCCAGCAAGGACAAAGATACCTGACGGGGAGCATTTATATCCTAAACTTTTCTATTGCCGTGACTGTCTCTTTGATGCCCATCATCCTCAAACAGAGGCTTTGTTTCAAAGTCAGAAGAGTCATTACATAAATATCTTGATGATAGAGATTATGAGAGTTCATGATACTTGCACTGTTGACATTTATTTACTGATAAAAATTCTTGAAATAATAGACTCTATTATTATTATTATTATGGAATATAATTATGAATGTTAGAGTTGCAGTTTCATCCAACAGGTCTAGGCAATGAGGAATTCAAGAAAAGACAAATGGAAAAACACCTTGAGACAAAAGAATTGTCACATGACAATGTACTAGCAGATATACCTGTTCACAGATAGAGATAAGATAGTTCAGGACTCAGGATTTCTGAAGACAGGGAAACTTGGACTTTCAGGAGGAAGAACTTCTCAAGGCAGGGGAAAATACCCACTTGAAAGACTCCTGGAGTCCTTCCCCAAGGGCGCTTACATCCACAGATGTTATCAAGGAAGAAAAATGAGTGCGGTGCCCAGGGAGAGCCCTGAGTATAGCAAATGGCTGATAATTTGGTTTATTGCTCTGTGATCACCTTCTTGAAAGTCTTAATAATTTTATCTTTTAATTTGCTTTAGAAGACAGAAGTCCAAGGGAGCAAGTAAGCATCTGTCAGGGATTTCGAGCTTTGGTTTCCATATGGCTTTGCTTCCTACAAGATCTCCGTCTCAGCTCCTCATCTTCCCAGGCTTAGTTCATTTCACACCCTCCCAGCAATTGCTCTGTCCCAACTGGCTCCTCTTTGGGGTCTGATGCTTGGGCAGGAGGTAAGAAAGGTCAAGGGAGAAGGTTAGCAGTCACTTGATGCCTTGTAAAAGAGCAATCACTCTTTTGCCTTGTAAAAGGTGTATTAGTTTATAAAGTACACAATTTTAGGTTGAGACTATGATAGAAGAAGAAAATTCCCCTTATTTTAACAAACAGTCCTGTATTTTCACCCTGCACTGGGTTCTGCCTGTTAGGCTGTATTTTCAGACATTTCCTCTGGCAAACGAGCCCTGGAAATGTGGGAGTGGAGAAATGTTTTGAGGATTGTTTGAATTGCTATTGGCAACCTTCTTCTGAAATATTACCTTTAACGTGAAGACAAGCAAAGATCAGGATTTGAAGTAAATGCAGCATACTTTGGGTATTCTGGGTGGGTAGTCCACTTCCTGGATATTTTTTATCTGTCAGTATGCAATTCAAAGTCCTGTATTTACTTTTATGTGCAACCTCCACGTAATATCCTTTACCTGTGAGACAAGTAATATCCAGGTGGATAAGCAAAAATGAAAACTCCAAGATCTATATCTCTATCTCTATCTCTATCTTCATCTCTACCTCTACCTCTATATCTATATCTGGCCAAGAAAGGTAATTAGAAACATTATCTTATGCTTTATTTATTATATATTTATTTATTATTTTATTGATTCTTTGGGAATTTCACATCATGTGCTCCAACCCCACTCGTCCCCCAATCCCTTTATATTCACCACTCATTCTTCTAGTGTACCCCCCTCCACACGGAAAATTAAAAAAAAAGGACAAAAATAAGATAAAAAAGAAAAAAAACCACTTTGCTTCTCCATCTTACCCATATCTGCATCACCTTTTCATTCATCTTAGTAATATTGGGAGCTTTGAGTACCATGCATACATCCTTACTTCCATACATCCTTACTTCCAAATGTTCATTGTGTAATGAGTATTTGATCATGTTCAAGGCCTCTGGCTTTGGTACATCATCAATACTGGACCCCCACCAACATTTCTTTCTGATGTCCTGCTGTTGCCTCCAGTCATGGAGATCCTATAGCTATGGTTTCACAGGATCAGTCCCTTCACATACTCCAGAAGGCCACAATGGGGTAGATGTTGGAGTGTGATCACTCCAAGCTGTATATGTGCCTGGGTAGCAGCTGAGTTGGTCAGTTCAGGACAGAGGGACCACCCTTTTTAGGTGAGAGGCAGAGCCAGCTCTTCCAGGTCCATGGTGAAGGTTGGGATGAACCCTCCCAAGTATGGGGTCCAGCTTTCCGATTAGGGAAAGAATATTAGGGGTGGGGACAGCTTTCTTTTGCCAGGATCATCAGGATTCATTATCTCAGCACTGAGGATGTCCAGGGTCTGATCTCCTGGGGATGGGACAGGTAACCACAGGCCAGTGAGGGGTGGAAGCAATTCAGCTCTAGGAAGGCGTGTGTGTGTGTGTATGTGTGTTTGTTTGTTTATTTATTTATTTATTTATTTATTTATTTATTTATTTATTTCCAATCCTCTGAGTTCAGTTATTGTGGCCTATGTGTGCATGACTGTGGGATTATCCACTGGGGCATAAAAGACAGAAAGTTGGGAGATGTGATGGGAGTTCTAGGGAGAGTTAACCTCGGGCATTTAGGCTTTCACATGCC
Organism: Alexandromys fortis; assembly: GCF_014885135.2. Taxonomy (NCBI): domain Eukaryota; kingdom Metazoa; phylum Chordata; class Mammalia; order Rodentia; family Cricetidae; genus Alexandromys; species Alexandromys fortis. The sequence continues at coordinate 14,496,554 of NW_026067949.1, forward strand.
TGTATGCACAAATGTACCATTACTCATATACACACGTTTCCCCTTACCTCTACAAACACACATACACATGCAAGCATCATGCACACTACACACACACACACTTCAATTAAAAGAAACAACAAAACCGTAAAATCATTTTAAAAAGGCAACATGTCACTCTAAATTATTCCATAATATTGTCTGGGCATTCTCTCAGAGGAGAGGTTGCCATTAGGATTTTAATCTACTATTCTTTAATGGGTGATAAGTATTTTTAATATGGTAAATGCTTGAGCTATTTTATATGCTTTTTTGGACTATTTTTAATCAGGTTATTTAATCTCTTACTACTGGGTTGTTTTAATTTCTAGTATACTCCACATGTATAGCTCTTCTTAGAGATAGGGTTGGTAAATACCTCTCCCATTCCTTAGGCTCTTTACTCTTCAGCTTCCAGTTTTCTTTGTTATGTAGGGACATTTTTAATTTGTTGCAGTCCTGTTTGCCTATTTTTAATTATAAACCTGTGCTTTTAAGCACGTGTTTTAAAAAATTATTGACTGTTCAACATCCAGAAACTCACTCCATTTTCTTCTACTTCAACCCATTTTCTAAGTAACGTGCAAACATTTTAATAATATTATACTAGATATGAATTATCCATAATGATATAAATGATGAGAATAGCAAATGTTCCTAAGCTATTCTGAAAGTAAAAACAATTTTACCTTTCTGGAGCATACAACTGGCAGGTATAATCATATTTAATTCAGTTGGTTCACCAAATAGTGAGGAACAAACAAAATGAAACAGCACACACGTCAGCAAAATTGGCCCTCATTCACTCACTCACACCAGGTGTCCTCAATTACGGAAAGAAAAGATTTCTGGATGCAGCGCTTGTCCCTCGGCAGAACTGCCACATGTCACAGACAACAGGCAGTGGCAGGGCTTTCATTGACTTTGATCCTATTATGTGGCTCATCTCAATTTGAATGAAAAGCCTCTGAGAAATATGTGCCTCTCCTTCCTAGCATTAGTAAATTGTGGCCTTCACTTCTCTTCAGCTTGGTAAAACATTAAGTGTTTGTTTTCTTCTTGTAATATTATCCACAGCTGTTATCAGACACATTATAAGTGCTGGAATTATATTCAGTCTCTTGTTGGTTTTAATCTCCAGTGCCCGCTTGAGCTTGACGGTCCAACTTGTCTCTTCCTGCCTGCGCGGACTCCCCAAAACAAACATCTCGAGTTATGTCAGGAAAGTCTTAAGTGTAGGTCCCTTTCAATAGGTATCATGGTACCTTGTTGCGTAGCTTTTCTTTTTGTAAATAATAACTTGGCAAGACCTAAACTGGAATTCCTGTTTCTGGTAATATGATATCCTTGGTGTGTCTACTTAGCTTTAATGGAGCCTCGTGGGTTTAAAGTAAAATTTGTAAAGAAAAATGATGTCTCTTGTGCTCCTTTAAAATGTAGTTTCTTCACAGTGAAGGCGACATTTTAATCTGAGCAGCCAATTCAGTTTCAAAGAGGACTGAAACAAATAAAACATTTACTACTTATGCATTTCTTGAGACCTTATTATGTTCTCAGCCCTTTGATAATAATGAGTTCTGATAGGATTTGATAAGGGTCAATGACCATTCTGCAAATGGCACCAGTCTAAAGTGAACATGCTGAGATGAAATTGAGAGAATGCTTGCTTAAGGGCTTCTGGAATGGAAAGGAACGGCTATCTTCAATTCAGCTTGTGTTAAGTAGAGATAGCTGCAGGGAGATTAAATATAAAAATTACCTATTGTTCAGGAAAAATATCACAAAAAAAAACAAAAATCATTCTCTTGAACAGCTCAAGCAAAAAATGCTTGGATTTTAAAATGTCTGTCATACCGTAAAATGGATAAGCTTGGTGATACTATAGGCCCAAATATGGCCACTTTTTGAAAAGTGGTGATTGCAGATATGGAAACTTGATAGGGTGGAATTTGGGAACTCCATTTAGAACCCTGACTCCTTTACTTCAGAAATATTTTGACCATGTGGTCTTGAAGGATGATAGGTTAAAGGAAAAAGGCTTTCTTGTCACCCTTTGTTAAATGGAGACATCATCACTTAAATTCCAAAGTAATATAGCAGTACTTTGAATAATTTTGTCAATATTCTGCTTAATAACATACCATCCAATGAAAAATAAATTTTATGATTAAATTCATGGATTTCTTTATGGAGTCAGACATTTCAGGCATGTGGCATCTTTCTTTGAAAATATTTTTACTCTCATATGTTTTTTTTAATGACTTCCTCAGGTGGCTGCCTGCTGGACTGTGTTACCCCCTGCATTTTCATACATTTCATGCAGGGATCTGTATACTTTTTGAAGATTAAATCTTACTGGGCTTAGTTTAGTTGGGTTTCTTCATTGTGAACTAGATTGGTTGTTGTTTATCTTAAGTACTAGACCTAAAATGACTCCAAAAATTTAAAATTTCAGTACACATCTGTCATCTATTTTAATAATTTTATTACCATAAGTACTTGTGTATACATTATATTCTATATAGTTACAGTTAATAGGTCACTCAGATGCTTACTATGAGCTACCTTCTCCTTTTTTGAATCTCATTTTCCTCTTAGAATTCCGGGATGAAAAAGTAAATCTACTTGAATAAAAACTAATGTACTTATGCTCCCATGAGGAGACTAATATTAAACTCATCGTTTAATTAAACTTCACTGTTCATTAAAGCACATTTTCATTATAAAAGTACCCCAACAGAAAATAAACAATTAATAAATATCAAACATTTAAGAAGTAGGTTCCAATAAGGTTGATCCAAGAGAATCTTTTATTAGACATACCTTTTATACATTGTATTCATATTATTTTGGGCAGTTTTAATTGCATATCTTTGTTGAGATGGGTTTTTAAGCATAGGGAAATATACATGTAGTATTCATGTCTACATATAATTTTTATCTTTGTACTCACTTTCCTCCATATGTAAGACTATGCCAATCTTTTAAAGATTTTGTTCCATCCATATTCTATTTCACAGTAGAGGGGTATAAATAAGAAACCATGAGAATGTGACCAAGATGATATCTCAAAGTGGTTTTGATTTGCATTTCCCTGATCGCTAAGGAGGTTGAGCATGACCTTAAGTGTCTTTTGGCCATTTGAACTTCTTCTGTTGAGAATTCTCTGTTCAGTTCAGTGCCCCATTTTTTAATTGGGTTAATTAGCATTTTAAAGTCTAGTTTCTTGAGTTCTCTGTATATTTTGGAGATCAGACCTTTGTCTGTTGCGGGGTTGGTGAAGATCTTCTCCCAGTCAGTAAGTTGCATTTTTGTCTTAGTGACAGTGTCCTTTGCTTTACAGAAGCTTCTCAGTTTTAGTAGGTCCCATTTATTCAATGTTGCCCTTAATGTGTGTGCTGCTGGGGTTATACGTAGGAAGCGATCTCCTGTGCCCATCTGTTGTAGGGTAGCTCCCACTTTCTCTTCTATCAGGTTCAGTGTGTTCAGATTGATATTGAGGTCTTTGATCCATTTGGACTTGAGTTTTGTGCATGGTGAT